>NC_068937.1:106024859-106226307 GCF_016801865.2 Culex pipiens pallens | reverse complement strand
AATGAAAGGACATTGCAGTCCAACTCATACCCTATGAAATGCGAAAGAAAAAATATTTGTATTTTTTGCCTTTAATTTACTTTACACTCCAAATCAAAATTTCATGAATAACTTGGCAATAGAGCATCCATAATCGAAGCCATTTTTGTGGCTCAAAGATATTCAGAAGCCACACCTTTCCCTCAAATATGAGACTTATTGGTTGTTCATTATTGTTCCATTGTTCCCCGTGTCTCATTGATGACTACCCTACATATTATTTCCAAGTAAAATCAAAGCTCAACCAACAATAACTGCTCCTGAAAACCGCCTTCCGATTCCTAACCAACACGATCCTAATTCTTCAGGAAACCCCTCTCCTCCTCTCATGGTGGACACTTACACTAGCTTCGAACTCGAATCAAAGTTCAGGTTAATGATCGCCGACGAGTCGCCGTGCTTGTTCTTCGCCAGCACGCTGTATACGCCCCGGTCCAGCTGCTTCACATCCTTGATTGTGAACCGTATCAGGTAGCAGTGATTCTGGTCTTCCTCGACCTCACTCGCGAACCTGCCACTCATCGTGATTTCGTTCTTTTCGTGGTACCTTTAGGTTGTGTGTTTTGGATTCGGTTAAGGGGATTTTGGGGTGAAAAATGGACGCATTTGAGGTTAGGATTGTTGGATGTTTACGCAAAGTACTCTTTTTCGAACTAACTGATAAAGTGATTAACTTAAGAGAAAGGGTAGAGAAATAAAACACTTGCCATGTGTACGTTGGTTTCGGATCACCGATACATCTACACTCAAATATAATATTCTTGCCGTCATCCGATTGTCGTGTGACAGGTCGTTCTGTGAAGGCTGGTTTAAAACCATCCGCTGGGACCGGAACTTCCTCACCTAGAGAGAGAGCGGGTGGAAATATGCGGGAAAGCAATATTTGTGGTTTAAATCGGTCTCTCACACTGTAGGGAACTACAGTTCTAGTAGATCTCTCAATACATTTATTCTTTCATTTCAAAAGAGCGCGTTTTTAAGTCTCGGATTTTAACATTCGCTGAGATATTATCATTTATTTAGCACCCCGTTGTTTTGGTTTATTTTTCATTCATTCGGTCGTTCCTTTATTTTTTGTTTCACTCATGTTACATTTTGGTTATTTTTAGTTTGTGAAACCTGGTTCCGATTTAGAAGCGACTTTCAGTTCATCTTTTGAACAACAACAATTCGGCCGATATTGTTGTTACGATAGCAATTACAGCGATGATGGAATGTTTGAAAGTGAAACTAAGGGTGATGAGCGTCAAAAAATGGTGAAATATCACATATATTTACAAAAATACTACCTAGCGATGAATAATACTGACTAAACATCTGGTGATTTATAAACGTAGAACATATTAGAATTGCTCACATTTTGATCAATTTAAACTTTTAAATATTATTTTTAGAAAAAGAACAACAACAATGTAAGCACTTCTCATCAGTACTAAACTGCAAAATAATTACAGCTGAATAAAATGAATTTTGCAAAAAAAAATTATGAAACTATGATGATATAGAAAAAGAAAGGTCGCTGCAGTAATGTAACAGAATAGATAGAGAAAAAAAACTAAACACAAACACTGAAATTTGACTTTGAGTTTGTCAAACATAAACAGTGAAGAAAACAGCAAAAAACAGTCGAAAGTTTATACTTACTGTCGAAGTTCAAGCTGATTGTAGCACTCGATTCGCCCAGTTCATTCTTGGCCGTGACCTTGTACTTGCCCGAGTCCTCAAACGAGACGTTGTCCACCTCTAGCGTTGCGCAGTACAGTTTGCCATCGTTTTGCACTTTGAACTGAAAATTTGGAAAGGTGGTAAATTAAAGTTAATAACTGAATTAAATTCTTCTCCTAGATTTTTAATAATCCACCTTATGCCTCGGGGTGTTGTCGATCACTTTGCTGTTGTGGGACCACCTGATTTGGGGCTTTGGGTCCGCCTGGATCTGGCACTCGAAGATCAGCCGCTTGCCGTCGTTCTCCTGCTGAATCGAGGGCTTCTTGATGAAGGTCGGTGCGAGACCATCGATTTGTCTGTTTACAATCGAAAAATCATTTTAGTTCAATGTGTCTTCTTTAACAAGCAATTCTGCACAAAAAACTACAAACAATTTAAACTTATTTAGGACTTTCACAAATTAAACACACAAAAACAACGGCCACAATACGCACCGTTCTCGCTTTTCGACTCTTTCTATGTTTTTTAACAAAAACATCCAAAATTCAATTAGCAGCGGTTTTAAAGCATCAGGCAAAGGTTGGAAGCATGGAAAGCAGCAAATAAACAGTGTGAAAAGAGGGAAATTTTAGTAATTTGTATCAAATCTTCTAAAAGTTACATTGTATTTAAAATAAAAAAAATAAAACACAAACTGTTAAACACGCAGCATAATTTTCTGCTCCTCCACTGAGTCATCAGCGGGGAGAGTAGAGTGAAATTTAATTGACTTACTTCTCAACAGGCTCATCAACGGCTGATTGATGGAAAATATTCCACGATGATTACAAAGTTTTCGGAACGAAACGGTGTAAGTAACGACAATGTTGATGGAGACAGCACAAAAAAAAGATAAACAAATGTTTATGTTAGTAACATATTTGAAACATCATTTAATTCTTAATTTAAATTTGAATGAACATCAATAATAATATTTTTTAACCATATATCAAACGGTAAAGTTAAGTACTAAATGAATTAGTTTTAATAACATGATTTTTGCAGAACTAACATTCTACAGCTCGATACACTTCTCAGGATTTTAAACAATAGCAGGATTAGTTTTTGATTTGATTAATTAATTATATTATGTTTTAAAGTGTAAAATACTTCATCAAGATACAACAAATCATGAATTTTCTGGAAAATAAAAAGGGAAAGTAATAGCATTTAACAAGGCTTTTAAAGTCAGTTCAATACAAAAATAATTAAAGTGACAATTTGCTAAGTCATTCATTGCAGTCAGTGATTTCATTTTTTTAAGAACTTATTATTATTAGTATGATAATGTTCCATTCAAAACTGCATAAAATTGAGTTAATTGTTGCTACTTCAGAAAAAAATATGTTGATTTTGGGTACACCACATAACAAATTAATAAAGACAACAAAGTAATGAAATATAATTATGTCGATATAAGAACTGACAGTAGACCCATCCAGCAAATACTCACGGCTGAAGTTGAGGTTGATCGAGGCGGACACCTCGCCCATCCGGTTCTTAGCCTTAACCTTGTACAGGCCCGCGTCGGTGTCAATCACGTCGTCCAGCTCCAGCACCACAAAGTACTTGTTCTCGCCAAAGTTCTGGATCTTGAACTTGGTGCGGCTGTTCTGTGACAGCAACTCCTCGCTGCGGTACCATTCGATCGCCGGTTTGGGCTTCGCGATCAGCTGGCACTCGAACACCAGCCGGTTCCCGTCGTCCTCCTGGCGCAACTGGGGCTTCTGGGTGAAGCTCGGCGCAAAATCATGGTCCGCCATGATTTAACACAAAACACTTAAGACACACACACGGTGACACTGAGAGAGATACAAGACACTTTTCAACACTCAGTTATTTCGGATCCGGTAGTTCAAACATTTAAGATTCTTTTTTGTTGTTGCTGCACTTGGCGCAGTTTAAACTTCTCCTACAACTTCTTATTATTCTTTTGTTCCGTGGAGAAGACTTGTATTAGTTCTACTACCGTGTTTCACGTGCGATTCCGATTCCTTTAAGATTCTGTGTACCCGTTGATTTGTGATTTCAAATGCTACGTTTACGCTGTAAGAAATAAAATCATAAATTAAGTTTAGTATTAACTATATCAATAACTTCTAGACTGATTCATATAGATATAAAAAGTTATCTTATTTTTGTGGCTGGAATCGATTGAGTTTTTGAACAACACTAGATTGATAGTTGCAGCTGAAAAAACATAAAATATTTATTTATAATTGGCCTGCCACAAAAAAATTTGAATTTCGAATTGTTTATGTATAGTATCCCGCATGTGTGGATCAGTTGGGCACTTGACTCACAATCCAAAGATTACGTTTTGAATCTCAATGCAGGCGCCCAATAATTCTAAGTGTAAATATTTGTAGTCGGCGCCTTCGCTTCATGCCATACTTTCATACACTTAGGAGCCCAGAGTGGCGAAGTCTTTGTAGATAAATACACGGATAGAAATCCTGTAAGCTTATCCGCTAACTCTGTGTTGTCTTATTTGTTAACACTGAATTTTTTTTAAAAATTGTCAAAGAAATTTCCGATTTTAAACAACAATGCTGTCGATTTTGAAAACATTTACAGCGAAATCGAAAAAAAAAATGTTAATTTTGGAAACATTTCAATGTTTGCATATGGGTCATTCCATCTGAAGTGGAACAGCATTTGAAAATTACCCTCTCCGATCCTGCTCAAATTTGACAGGGCTGTTGATACTATCAAAACATGCAAGAATCCCGAATTTCATCAAAATCGGACCACCCCCTCAATTTTGGTACCTCCCCAAAAAATCGATTTGTGAGATTTTGTGCTTCTAGCAGATGCAGCGAATGAAGACGGCTGGTTGCTGAGATGCATTCTTTTAAAGTTTAAGTTTTCTAGTTTAGCAGTCTAGAATTATTACAAGAATATCCAATAGCAGAGAAATAATAACAAATTCAGTGATTATATCTACCCTTTCCAGTTGAAAGAAAATACCATTCGACAACCAACTATGTGAATTTTCAATGTGTGTGTGTTTTTTTTTAAAGAATCAGGCCAGAATTCTATTTAAAAATGTATGAAGCAGGCAGCAAAACGAAAGGGTCCATATAATATTAACTCATGCTGATATTGCTGTATAATTCCTCATATTCAACCAATATCAAATTCTAGTATGATACTAGAAAGTGTTGTTCTTTTTTCTTGCTGAATGTTTGGAGCATACCAATTCCATAACAGTTTATGTTATTTTAACAAAATGTGTAATTAAAATGCCCTTCGTCGAATACATTTGCCCTTTTTCGAATACATTTTTTGGTGTGCTTTTCGTTCATGAAGTAATTTAATGTTGCAAAAAAAACATTATTCATTTTATTTACCAAATCATGCCTATAACTTGAAAACGATGCACACAAAATCAGTTTGTGATAACGTAGAGAATTACTCAACAGCTATTTTTCATAATATTCAACAAATGTTTGTTGAGTTTATTGAAATCCATAATCTTAACATCAAACCATCCATCCAAAGTGACACAGATATTCCTTGTTCAAATAACTCGTAACGGCAATTTTAAATTTTACTGCTATTCGTTCTTTATGATCAGTTTTATACTTAATCGAATCATGTTTTCAATAATTCATTTTCTCTAAAGATTATAAAAGCACTTCATTAGGGTACTGGTTAGATTTTCGTTCTTTTAACAAAAATATTAATATCCTCAGTGATGAGTTTTGACCTAATATTTTATGAACAACTTATAGTATTTTTTAGAATTTAAACTGAAAAATAGTTTTATACATTTTATAGTTCAAAACCTGTTTTAGCCGAAACCAAAAAAAATGTTTATACAACTGAGAAAATTTAGCTGATTTATTTAGATTCAAAACTCAAAGTATCATTTGATTAGTCAACCAATTTCAGTCTCACCGCCAAATCATGTGACACACTGAGCCGTGAATCACATTCCCTCATCCCGTTAGTGCCACCCCACCTCAAACTTGCCCACGCACTCAAAGTCATTACCTTTCACGCTCACGTGACATTCAGTGTTTGTGTCACACACTACTGCTGGCCTACACTCGTGAGCAAGCGGCCCAACCGTGAATTACGACGGTGTGGTGATCAGTTTCGCGTGTTTGCGCTTCATTCACAAATTTGCCTTAGAATTTTCCCCCTCTTACTTCCTCTGGCAAAGTGTCACCGCCAATTAGACCTCCCCTCCACCCCCTCCCTAAGACGACTGCGATTTTGGCTTGGCCAACAAGGTTAATTAAATGCTGCCCTAGAGTCGTGTCTGGTTTGGTCGTCGTTTGGCATTCTGGCTGGTGTTCTAAATCCACCACTTTTTGGCAACACTGCTTAGAGCAATGCATCACACCAGAATCGCGCAAAACCGCAAGCTTAAATTTGGTTTATTTTGGGCGGCCTACGTGTTTTGGGGTGGGGTTATTCTTAGCCACCCCACCTTAAGGAAAACGTGGGGACCCCGTGGGAAATTGTAGAGGAAGGGGAGGGTGGTATTTGCTGTAAATAGCGAAAAATTCATTCAGGATAAATTTAGTTTTTCGCGATTTTTCCCCCCAAATCATTCGCGTTTAACGTCAGTTAGTTAACCAGTCGGGGTTATTTTTAAGTACAAACCCGGATTAATATTGGTAACTCCACTTAAACTCGGCGAACCGGAGAGCTCGAGCTGAAGCGAGGTCGGAAGTCGTCTGTTATTCTCCTGCGTGAGCGTTCGCGTCCACGACTGACTGGCGTTTTTGTTTGGTGGATCATCGCCGGCCTGGTTTTGGGTCTGTTTTTAGAACCCGGGTCTGGGTTGTGGATTTTAGAGAAATCGTTGGCCGCTATTTTTAGAGATTTATGGCCGGTAAGTGGGTGGAAGTGTAAACATAAGTGAGACCGGCGATCGAGCGCCGGAAACAGGCGGATCCAGTACTCGAAGTTGAGTGATTGAAGGGAAATCATTTCACCGGAAATTTGTAAAGTTTTGAAAGCAATACGTCGCAAACTAGATCACACAGGAGGATGTAACAAACTGAGCTCATTTTACAGGCATTCCAGGGCATCGCCTTATATCATAAACACATTGAAATTCCTTACTGTTGACGAATATTTCTTACGGTTTTATCCTATTATCACAATCAAATCTAACTTATTTAAGAGAAATTCACTTTTTTTTATTTCTAAGTTAAGGTACCTATTCTAACCACTTTTGCAGTAAAGTAAAGTAAAAGTAAATCTTTCCCAGTTCCTGAGGGGAACACCCGTGAAGAGTATCGGGGCCGGCATTTACAAAGCGGATTCAGTGGCAGTTTCATTCTCAACTTAATGTTAACATGTTAAGGTTAATGTTAACATTCCATAGGTCGCCTCCCTAAGGTGTCGTGATAAGGTCCAGTTTGTGACGATACACTACCTTCCCTTTACTAAGCAATCGATTCCAGAAGAGAAAAGATCACCAGTTGTGTTGGTCCGAGCCGGGATTTGAACCCCGATCTACCGCTTACGAGGCGGAAACGTTACCACTGGGCTACGTGGCTCGGTCACTTTTGCAGTATTTAAGCTATCAAAACATTTTTTTTCTTTAGAAAAATTGGAAAAGGGAAGTTGCTTGCTAACTTTCGCTTCAAATTGTTTTAAATTAATGTTTCAGGTTTAGTCCGAACTAACTAAAAACAATTCTCTGAAAAGTCACATTTCAAGCATCACACGCATCGTTGATTTTCGAACTGATCATATTGTAGAATATTCATTAGTGGATCTAATTTTGTGATAAACGATTCAAAACCCAAGCATGCAAGCTTTGAAATACAAAATAGAAAGGTTGACTAAATCTGAAGAAAATTTCCTTGCTAAAAGGAAAGATGGTGTAAAGGCTTGAACATCTACAGCCAGAGTTATTCAACTGTCTCATTGTAGACGCACTTGGCAGGAACAATGAGACAGCTGGGGAACAATAAGACAATCAACGAAAATCAATATTTTCTAGCAAAACCTCATGTTTTGGAATTGTTTCATAGCAGATATCATTCTGTGAATATTTAAAAGCAATTTTACTAACTTGAAACTTGAATTATCAAAAAATACACTTAAAAGTATTAAAATTTTATAAAAATACTTATTTTTATACCAAATAACTTTATATCTTTGGTTAAATGAAGTAAAAACTCAATAAATGTATATATGCACCCAAAGGAAAAATATATCTCAAAATCTGCAACAGTGGATTTGTTGCAGAAAATGTCATATTTTATAACATTTTTTGCAGCAAGCCCCTAGATCATTTTTGCCCGCGTGTAAACATTTCAGCGATCTGCAGTTCTCACCAACACATATAACGCTAGCCCGTCTCCGAGCAACACTCCAAAGAGAAGCATATGTTGGTGCTCTTTCACTTACTTTTCATCAAGCGTCCATGGCGCGGTGGTAGCGTGTCGGATCAATAACCAAGAAGTTAGTGGTTCAATCCTCGTTCTGTTAAGGTTTTTTTTTTGTGAAATACAACCAAAAAGCCGTCGGTAATGTCGATAATTGTCGGTAACGGGCAAAAATGTCATACCCCTATATCGCAAAAAATGCATGAGGACAGTTTTCATGCAGATTCTGATATACTTTCATGCCGCCATGCATCACAATCATGCGACTGCCAGTTGGGTGTGGGTCATTCCATCTGAAGCGGAACAGCATTTGAAAATTACCATCTCCGATTCTGCTCAAATTTGGCAGAGCTGTTGAGACTATCAAAACATGCAAAAATCCCGAATTTCGTCCAAATTGGACCAACCCCTCCATTTTTGTACCCTCCCAAAAAATCGACTTTTTGGCGATTTTTGAGCGAAACCCCTATCTTCAAACGACGATAACTCAGGAACCACAAATCTTAGAGGGTCGGTCTTTAACTCAATTTTGAAGGAAATTGGACGTAGAATCCATTTCTGTGATCAAATTTTAGATTAAAATATTGTTTCTACCTGTATTGCGCAATTTAAAACTTTAAATGCCCGTATTTCAAAACAGCCCTATTTATTTTTTGAATTTGACCTCACCATCGTATTCACCGGTCAATTTTACATAAGAATCACTTATCGACAGAAAGGAATATGTTTCGTTCCAGAGATATCGAATTTTAAAGTTTTAAGTATTTGAGATTACCTACATCAGCTACACTCGCCGCATCTGCTAGAAGCACTCAGTCGTGGTGATCAATAATTACTACCTGCCGTTCTGTAAGATGAATTATTTTTATAATTTTATACGATTTTGAGATAATCAATAACTTGAACAATCTATTTTTTGTTTAAGGAAAATTTACTGGGTAATTTTTAATGCACTGTTTTTCCTGATCTCACTGTCATTCAACCATGTTAAGTAAAATTTGAACTTTTAATATTTATTTGCAAATGCTAAAGAGTTTTTTAAATACAATTTTCAACAATTTATAAATAAATAATGATTTATCTATTATTTTTATATTTTTCCTAATTCCTCATTTATCAAATTATCTTTTATTACCGTAATCTGGGGTGAATCGGGACTACAGTCTGAATAGGGACAGCAGTTTTTAGAGCACTTAAAGCTTTTAAATTTGGATATGGATGTATACATTTTGTTGGCCTGAATCTGTTCTAACCGAAACCAACCAGAAAAATCAAAATATTGTGCTCCAACATAGTAAAAACTGCTGTCCCAATTCGCCCCATGTGTCCCGATTGACCCCAGTTTACGGTAAATAAAAGATAATTTGAAATTTTCATCTTTTATTTGAAGCGAGTACAAATGTAGAGCTGGCTGTAGTAGATGAAATAATTCGTATGGGTTCTAGAGCTTTTGTCATGTGCGGTAGCGAAATAGTGCCATTCAGCAAAACCCCCAATATCTGCCTGAAAGATTGATCAAACCGATTTTTTATATTGTGAGCCAGTTTCATCTGAATAATTGATGATTTTTTTCAATTCTGGTACATTTAATTTCAAAAACAAAACCATATACTTCTGATACATGTGGACAGCAGCTGTATCGTTTTCCAAGATTTCGAAATGATTGACAAACAAAAAAAGATTATTGTTCGGACGGTGTCGAAATCAACACAACTGAATTTGATCTTCATCAGGTAATAAATCAGATTAATCTTTATGATTTTCTTACATTTTTCAGTTTTATACTTTCCAGAAATCCTCCTCCTTAATCATGCTTCACGAGAGTTTTATTCATGTTAATTCATAATTTTTAACACGATAATGTATCGTACACTTTTTCTTAAGTGTTACTTACAAGATCAATTGCAATTTCCTGCTAGCTCTGCGGGAATTCCATTCTGCCCTGTATTGCGTGTCGTTCTTGCTCTGTCCTGTGGGCTAATTTGCTAATGATTATTTGGGATGAAATCTTATTTCAATAAATAACCAGGTAGCAGTTATTGATCAGCGCGCCCGAGTGCTTCTAGCAGATGCGGCGAATAAAGCTAATTTAGGTAATCTCAAAACTTTAAAATTCGATATCTCTGGAACGAAACATATTCCTTTCTGTCGCTAAATGATTCTTAAGTAAAATTGGCAGGGGAATACGATGGTGAGGTCAAATTTATAAAATAAATAGGTCTGTTTTGAGATACGGCCATTTAAAGTTTTCAATTGCGCAATACAGGTAGTAACAATATTTTAATCTAAATTTTGATCACGGAAATGGATTCTACGACCAATTTTCTTCAAAATTGAGTCTAAGACCGACCCTCTAAGATTTGTGGTTCCTGAGTCATCGTCGTTTGAAGATAGGGGTTTCGCTCAAAAATCGCCAAAAAGTCATTTTTTGGGAGGGTACAAAAATGAAGGGGGTGGTCCGATTTGGATGAAATTCGGGATTTTTGCATGTTTTGATAGTCTCAACAGCTCTGCCAAATTTGAGCAGAATCGGAGATGGTAATTTTCAAATTTGCATTTTTTCTTGCACACTTCAGGTAGAATGACCCATATTAGGCATCTTAGCTAAGTGGTTTTTCAAACTGAAAATTTCCGGTTTTCACGGAGACCATCTAACCAAATCATCATTTTTTTTCAGGCAATTTACTTTTTAATGTTGAAGCAAAAAGTATCCAATAATACTTTTTTAAGGTAACATGCTACTGTTAAAAACAACAACAAAATAACAACCTACAAAACAAAATCCCAGACTTCTACAAGTATTTCTAATAGATGGTTCCAAAACCCTATATTTTTGAAAATCTTAAAAGTGCTAAATATAAATACAAGCGCTTAACGGTGCATATCAACCACAGCTTTTGCACCCAGATTTTTGTTACAGATATTTTAGTATCTTTAAAACTATAGGAACTATCGATAAAATTTGTTATTCATTCCCTAAGCTTCTATTTCCATAAAGATTTACAACCAAATTTGTCAATTTTTATAAACTAGTTATTTCAGGATTGGGTCCTTAAGTTCAACAATTTTAGAATAAGAAGGCAACCTTGAAGGCAACAACTTATTTGGCTGCTGTGTACCCTTAAATAAACGAAAAAATGTATGGGTAAAAGCATCAACTTCAAAATTCCGCCAAAAGCTTAGGCTAAATTTGTGGTATTCTAATGTAAAATTTTATGAAAAACAACTTTGTGCAAGACCGCAAAACGATCCGAGTTAACCCTGACGAGTTATTGACGGTTTGGATAAGACGTTTTTGTATGAAAAGATATTTTTTTTTCACCAACTTCAACGATAAAAAGCGACCTTCAATAGATTTCGCTCAAAATTTTCAGTTACTTATTTTTGCCTAAGGAATCAAATCAGGGGGTATCGCTGATGTCGATTTTTTTATTGTCACCCTAGTGTACACTAAAAACTTTGTGGATAAAATATTTGTTAAATTTGTCATTTTTATGCACTGATTTCAGACAATCTTTAATGGATCAAAAGTGCAGTGCTTCTGGGGACGCGCAGTCCTGTTTTTTCGTTATAATTTTCGTCTCTTTTGTGTCGCTATTTGTTTACATGCGGTGATTGGTTTTATGTGATTAGGTTTTAGGTGATTGGGTTTTATTTTTTTATGTTATCTTCTTTCTCTTCATTTCCTCAGTTTAAATTGCGATGCCTTTCCGTCAGGTCGTGTTTTTTTCGCGTTCGTCGTCGGTGTGTTTTTCGTTTTTTTTTTCGCGTGCGTGTTTGTGTGTAAAGGTGCGGCTGGCTCTGGTTGTCATCGATGACAATTGAGCCAGTCTGATTTGCGATGCCTTTCGGTCGGGTCGCAGGGTTTTTTCGCGTTCGTCGTCGGTGTGCAATAACAACAAAACCTTATCATACCATTTCAGCTCGATAAACATCGTAACTCGTCGTTCGCTTCGTTAATCAGTACCCCACTAAACATGAATCATGTAAAACTCGTAAAAACATCTCAATTAAAAAGTCAGACTGTTAAATCCTTCATCAAGTAATTACCAACAATTTTGGTTCTATCTTTCCACAGCCGGCTGTCTAAGATTAAACCATTTCAATTAAAAGTTAACAGCCGATAAACGGGAAATGTCTCATCCGCAGCATCCGATTGCTTGCCTTGAGAATAAAACATAATACCTTTCAACAAACACTATGATTTTGGGTCGCATCATCATCTTCTATGATGAATCCTGACCAAACACCCTATCCTACTAACACATTTTCAGGTTCCTGGCGCTTGTGGGGTGTAAGCACAGAGTAAATCAGCTGCCCTAGTAGCAACCTGCGCTAACTAACATTCCCGTCCCTTAAAATCGAGATCTACAAACTGACATGAAGGGCGCCGTTGGTGGCCAATGACTGTTACCTATTCGCAACTGATCTAGCTTTAGCAATCATGGTGTTTTATCTTTTCAGCGCATTCATACATGCTGTTGATAAGGGAAACACCACTAGATCGTCGAAGCATATAATCAGTAGTGCTGAAAGGATATTACGGTTCTGTTCAGCAACGGAGGGGCAACCATGGGTGATCTCTCATGCTCATGCTCATGCTCAAAATATTTGTTAAATTTGTCATTTTTATGCACTGATTTCAGACAATCTTTAATGATTTTGCGGAAAATGTGGGATTTCACGAATTTCACGCTGTCCGCAAAATCGTGAAAAATAACTAACCCCAGTGACAAATAAAAAAACAAAATAGAAAATTGGTCAAATTCACGCTTTCAAACTAAAATAAATCAAACAGCATGTCTACAAATGGCCATTTTCATTCTGTTGAACTATAAAAAAAAATCAACGATGTAATAAAGCAGATCAAACATTTTTTGTTGTGACGCTCAAAACCAATTAGCACTAATTAGTAAAATGTTGATTTATCTGAGAATGTTTATCGTACTAGGTTGTGTAAGCTTGTATCAAAACAATCTCAATCCAAACGATCTGCATTAATTAGGTGACATCCAAAACACAATACGTCACCGTGTCGAAAACAAGCCATTCTGTTGAATGCAGTTTCATCACGAGGGATACTGACTAAAGATACACGCCAAGGCTTTGCAATGTTATCATCAATCTCATTCAGAGGAATTTTCTTGTTACAGTTTTCGGAAATAATTGCCCAAGAAAGCACACTTGCAACTCTACGTAAGATTGAGGCAAAATTTGAAGCTGAATCAAAATGATTTTAAGTCATTTTAATTTTGAAAAAAAAATATGTCTAAAAATTCACAATTGCTTTTAATTTGCTTAAATTAATTTTCAGTTTACGACTCGTACAAGAAAACATTTCCTCTCAGCAATAAACCGGTTACATAATCCACCGGGATCATCCACGACCCGCCACCGACCGCAGTCGAGTTCAACGGACTTAAGCCATTGGATTTATCACCCACCCTCGATTTCACAATTCGAGGGCGAGAAAATGTTTCACGAATCGTAAATTTCCGCCTTCCCGCAATAAGAGAGCGACAAAATTCCCCACATTTTGTGACAACATGAGGATTTCTCGGTTGTCACAGCTTTTTGACGCAAGTAATTAAGTAATTGTTATTTTTAACATTCTCATCACCGCGCTCAGACAGGCTGCACACTTGTGTGGTGGATGATTCGAGGGTAAATCGCACATTTATGTAACTTTTTGAAATAACGATTATTTTTAAAATATGCTAAACATGTGACAGATATTTTAAATTCACAGGCATTTTTTTAAGAATTTGCAAAAAAAAAATTGAAAAGTCAAAAAAGGTCACTTTACCCTACACGTAGTTGCACTTTTGCATTCCATTTCGTGTAACTATAGCACAAAATTTCTCAGACTTTCAACTGGGATGGGATTGATGAATTTAAAGTAAACTATTGATGAGACGGATTATGTCCGAATCCCTCGTGACGGGTTACGTCAAAATGTTTTATTTTCACCGCGATGAAACAGCAGCCAACAATTTTGGGTGGTATTTCGGTGATGACACGTTGGAAAGGTTTGGTCACCGAAGGAAAATACTTTTTAACATTTTATGTAAAAAACAAATGAAATGACTGTTGAAAAATAATAGAACAGCAGACATTCTGAGTCACTCACAAACATATTCTAGTATTTAGGATATTGCTTAACCTCGTAAATTTTGATACAATAATTAAACAAAACTGTAATAGAATAAAACTGGCAACATCTGTCAAATTCTGGAACAGGGAATCTTTATTTTGGCTGAATCCTGGACATTCTCACAATACCAAATTTATCAGGCAACACAGGGTTGCCACTGTTGGTTACTTTGCATTCTTCGGCAAAATATACAAACTAAATTGGTGAGTAAACAAAAACAGGAAAAAAATCCACATTAATTGCCATGTGGAATTAATTAATTGAATTTGAAATAACGGTTTTTATAGTTAAATAAACCGTTAGATTTAGTGGAATGGAACTAATTTAAAAGTGTAAGCTTATGAAATATGAAATAATCCAAATTCTAAAATCAAACCAAACATTTCAAAAGGGTTCTAAAAACAAATTTTGGCCTTTTGAAATGATTTGATTTAAAAAAGTCCTATTTATAATTGATAGATATTTTACAAAGATTCAACTTTAACATTTGCCGAGATCTCGTCAGTTAAACAATCAAGGCTGGTTGGAAAACACTCGGAAAATTTAAATTTTGTCAAAGGAAATTCATTGCAATGGAAAAAAAAAACATTTTTAATGCCAATTTGATTTTACTTTCAAAACCAGTTTGTGCAATGTTTTAGGACAACATTTTCCATATTTTTTGATAAATCAAGTTTTTTGAAATTCATATCTCCATGAAAGAAACCATATTCATTAATGTCCACACTTTTATGTGGCTATCATAAATAATAATAAATAAAATACAATGCTTTTAAGGACTTTTGAATGTTTAAAGTTGATTAAAAATATATATTTTTTAAAAGCGTAATTTTTTTTCCATAAACCTTCCATCATAAATTTGCTGAAGATACCAAATCGATCCAAAAATTTCTTCTCGAAGAAAACACCCCAACTTTTTGTGTCAGCAAAATCATCAAAGTTCAAAGATCGGATAAGCAGATAATAGAAATGGACCGAGAAAGAGAATATTTCCCTACTTTGATATAAATTTATAATTATACTTTTTTAAGAATCGAAATCGAAAAAGGTTTTCTCAGAATCAGCTTTTTTTTCGATGAAATGTTTATTTCTATTTCACATCAAAAAATCATGATACTTTTGTCTTTTAAAAAAAAAATTATCGCTAGATAATGGGAGAGTTGTCAACTTCATTGAAAATTCCAAACTGAAATCAATCATTGCTGGGATATTATTGAAATTTTATCGGCGTAGTGCCAAGCTCAAATTCAGCTGATTATTTTGCGGTATGCCAAGAGAAAAACTCATTTATAGTCGTCAACTTTTAAGCCGAGTAGGCTTTAAAACGAATCCAAAGAAAAAAACAATTGTCTTGCCCAAGTAACATTTTTTTCCAAGAGTTCTACAAGAGCTCTTCAAGATTGCTACAGCATAGCAGTTTGGACCACGGTAGGATAAAATTCTCTTCAAAACTTCTTCAGGAGTTTGGAAGAGTACTTGAAGAGAGTTTTATCCTACTGCGGTCCAAACTGCTATGCTGTAGCTATCTTGAAGAGCTCTTGTAGAACTCCTGGAAATAAATGTTACTTGGGTGCTGTTGCTGAATCAGGAAACAATAAAACTTATTTGTTGACTAAAAAAAATACTTTGAGGTTGTGTAGTTTTCAGTTTAGAATTTTGCTCTAATGCTGAATCATGTTCCATCCTTCATTTTGCTTTTGCTTGTTCAAAAATTTAAGAATTTTCGAAAAGAAAGTTTGGTATAGAAATTTATACTTTACAAAAATTTCCTGATGGAATTTGCAGGATATTAAGATTAAGAAAGCTTCAAATTGTCTGAATGTATAGGTACGTGTATATTTCCTGCACTTTAAGGTAAAAAAAACAAGTTCCATAGAGCCGTTCTTATACTTATCGCCAGCATGATCCAAACTCCTCAAGCAACCACTTGTTCAGCGTTTAAATCCTTAAATCTCACCACAATCACAAACACACGTGTTTAAGTGTCGTTTGTCCTTCAGATCTTGCGCACTTGGAAAAGTCCTTGATACAGTCCACCCACGCCACCGTCGCACATGTCTTTCATGTCCACTTTTCACGCACCCCGAAATCTTGGCACAATTTCTTCACCCGATTTCTTCAACAACAATCACAACAAAAACAACTCCGACCGCCAAAGTGAGTGTGCGAGAGCGTGCGTGTTTCACAAGCTCACGAAATCCGTCGTGATCTGCTGCGCGCCCACACTAGTGACCTCCGGTGGGAAAAATTCACACTACCTCTTCGCACTCACACATACGCGGACACGCACACACACACACACACAGTTGGTCATAGATCATAAATTTGAAAATTTTCTTCGTGCAGAGCATATTTGTTCTTCGTTACATAAATCTGTCGACACTTTGGAAGGTGGCACTGGCACGGAAAGTGATTTTTTTTTCTGCTCAGGTGTCCCTCGATGCTCAACAGGTCTCTCTCCAAATGGCCACCAGCCCACTGGTGCCGCGGAGTGGCCAGCGGGAAAAATCTTCTGTTCCTTTATTTATAGACTTTTTTCGGTTTTTCTATTTATATCATTTTAATAGTATTACATTCAGTCTCGAATTTCTTCAATGTTTACACACTGGCGGAGCAAAAATTCATCGTCGAGGCGTTATATAACGTCAGTTTGGTCGGCCACATTCACTGCACTATCGAGAATGTTGGTGGGGAAATTTAGTAATCCACCTTCACCATAAATCAAAACTGCCATAATTCGTGCACATACGTAATTTTTCTATTTTCCACCGCTCTTGGATGGTTTCGTGAAAAACCGTTGTTCCACCCACGCGCAGCATCCGGTGCCTCAAAGTGGAGCAAGGTGACGAAATCACCTCGCCAAGTGGCATTGAAGTGGGATATTTTTCACTTGCCCACCCCCTCAACATTTTAGATCGTGCGAAAATTTTCTTCTAGAACAATCGTTTTGCCAAAAATATGACCAGCTTTCCACACATTCACACACACCCCATGAGTCAACGCGCAAGAATTTCCACCGCAATGGAGCGAGCTGAGCCACTTTTCACCAATTTATTCTATAAATGGAAACACACATGGCTGACGAGATTTTCCACTAAATCAGTTCGACAACGGCTTTCCCGTCTGGAAAATGACCACACTGCGTTCAAAATCCAGCTCCAGCACCACTGTCAATCGAAATCCTCCAGTAATCAACCGTTTTCCAGCCACAAGCTTGAACTCCCTTCCATATATGGAATAAATTCTTACTTTCACTTCACTCAAAATTTTCACTAAGAGAGAGCGCGCTGCTCCGTCCAAGGAGATTTTCCACCCAGCTGTGTGCTTTTCCTAGCTGCTGACTTCACGCATCCGATGAGCTTAACTCGCCGACTGAGCCGTGCTCGGGCCGTGCACCGCAGTATAATTCAATTTCGAGCGGGCCAAACCCACCCGACGCGATGGCAACACTGCCCAAATTTTGTTGGCACAGATCAAATGCACAAACCAAAGTCACGTTTGAAATCAACCTAATTTATCCAAACGAAACATGTCGTTTAACGTAAAAACTATTGAACTTTTAAAAAATATAATCAAATCACCCTCAAATTCCTCAAAACACAACAGATCAATCAATTTTCCCCTCAATCAACTGCCATAAACTCAACAAATTCGGCAACCCTGCCACGCGAACGAGCGCCGAAGCCGGAGAGCCGAACGCATCCGCGGCACGAAGCAGTTCGGCGGATGTTCCCGAAACTGCCGCGCCGCGCCGGGGCGTAAAAATAGTCCCGCCGAGATCTAGATTAAGTAATGAGCGCGGTAAAAATAGGCTCTCCAATACTGGCGGACGGATATGCTTGGACGGAACGAGACTCTTTCAGTGTCTTCTCCGTGGAGGGCAGTGTTTTGATTGGAGAATGGAGGAGGCGCAGGGTTGCCAGGGATTGGGCGATGTCCTGGTAGATCGCGAACTCAATCAACTTCGGTTGTATCGACATTTCACTTCTTTCGATCAATGGTTATCAGATTCTTAAGCATGTTTTTGTAAAGGCCTCTTTACAATAAAGAAGCAGAACTTTCAAAAAAGTTAGTGAATCCATCGATGGCCGAGGGTTTCCTCAAACCAATTTATCGGTTTTTTTGAAAGTATTTCATTAAAGCGTTGCCAGATCATCAACATATTTGAATTAATGGAAAAGTTTTTCCATCGATTACACCGACTAACAAAATTTCTGCGCTGGCTCAACTCTTAGCATGACAATTTGTCACAATTTGTTGAAAATTCAGATAAATGTACCACTACACATTGGTCCAGATAGCAAAATTAAGTGGAAAAAGGATTTTCGAAAAATAGTGAAGTTTGGGAGCAATGGTGTCTTTAGGAGAGTTGTTTGAATCGATTTTTTGACTCTTTGGCACAATTCTGAGGGCAGATTCAGATTCATTCAGAACGAGCCACGTAGCCCAGTGGTAACGCTTCCGCCTCGTAAGCGGTAGATCGGAGTCCAAATCCCGGCTCGGACCAACACAACTGGTGATCTTTTCCCTTCTGGATTCGATTGCTTAGTAAAGGGAAGGTAGTGTATCGTCACAAACTGGACCTTATCAAGACACCTTAGGAAGGCGACCTATGGAATGTTAACATTAACCTTAACATGTTAACATTAAGTTGATAAATAAAACTGTCACTGAATCCGCTTTGTAAATGCTGGCCCCGATACTCTTCATGGGTGTTCCCCTCAGGAACAGGGAAAGAATTTATTTACTTATTCAGATTCATCGGGCAAAATTACATGGAAAAACATATAGTTGGACAATTTTCGAACATCATTTTTTTCTAAAACTTAGTCCTGAATTGCTACATACAAAAAAATGTTTCTTGAAGGTTTGCTCAGATACTTTCTTTAAAGGGTTACATACATGAAAATCGACAAAAAAGTCAGAGGTTGGTGTGAGCACACACTTAGTTTTATTAAAAATCTGTTTTCATGGCTTTAAAATATACATTTTTATCTAGAGACCATCCATAAACCACGTAGACACCTCTGGGGGGAAGGGGTTTGCGATTGTCCACGATCCATACAAAATAGTTTTTTTGTGTGGAGAATTGTCCACGAGGGGGGGGGGATAACAGATTTCCAAAAACAGTGTCCACGTGGTTATGGATGTTCCCCTATTATCAAAACAAAGGTGAAGACTCGTTAAACCGGTCCTGTGTGCATGACGAAGGCCGATTTTCAAAAAACTTAAAAAAAAAAGATAATAATATTTTTGTGTTTTTATTATAAAAAAATCGTCAGTTTTTGATTTATGTATTTTTTTAAAAAGCAGCATTTCAAAATCGGGCTTCTTTATGCACACGGGATATGTCTTGAGAATCTTCACTCCAAATTTTAGCCAATTTAGTCCATCCCATCTCGAGATATCATGGCACCCGTAAATCAACTAGGTGTTTCGAGAAAAACGCTCAGAAAGTTTGACAGTCCGCTTTGCGCACGGCAAAATGTTGAGCTTAAAACCGTCTCTAACTCAGTTTAATCATGTAATATCTTTATGAAACTTTCAGGAGTGATTGAAAATCATCTTTTTAGTGGATTCAATCAATTTTCTGTAATATGAAATTTTGTGATTTTCTACATGTATGAAACCCCTTAAATTTGGTTAAAGAAGGCGTAGATTGCGAGGTTAAATATGTGTGTCATCGACAAAGTTGCTTGGATTTTCATGCTCAAAAACTTTTTAGAAGACAATATAAACGCAAAATATTCTGAAAAGTTTTTCAAAATCACCCTAATCGTGAACCACCCTAATTTTCAACCAACCGAAAAGTTTCCCCCTTTCCATTTGCAACAACTCTTCTGAAGACACCAAAGCTCCAAAACTTAATTTTGCGATCTGGACCAATGGGCATTAGCCTGGTTCACGGATATATGAAATAGACAAAAGTGTTCAATTTTGATTGCATCAACCGGAATTTGAAAGTACTATGGCCTGGAAATTTGAGCTCATTTGGTTATGGTTTAGTTGCTCCGGTTTTGATCTGAAGTTAGTATTGAACTTTAATCAATCTTCTTAGAGAAAATTTCCAAAACCCTTTGATCCGGGGAACAACTTTGTAGAACATCGCAAAAGATACGGGATGTTTTTTGAAGTTTACTTTCTTCGACACTTTGCGTTGTTCTTCAAAGTTGTTCCTCGGATCAAAACCTATTTATAAGAAATCTTTAAGAAGAGAAAATTGTATCCGTTTGATGAAAACTTTCTAGAAAAAAAAAACTTTCTAGAATAAGAGTTAAAAAGTGTAACATAAATCAATTCAGATCAAAACTAGAGCAACTAAACCTAAACCAAATGAGCCCAACTTTTCAGGCTAGATTCTGGGACTATAGTACATGAAAATTCTGATTGATGCATTCGAAATTGAACACTTTTGTCTTTTTCATAAGTTCGGGAACCACGCTTTTGGGCATTGCCTAAAGGCTTGCAAGAAAAATTGAAAATTTTGGAAAATCTTGAAAAGCTGGCTTGAAAAGCAAAAAATGCAAAATTTCTCCAAAAGGTGGTGTTAAATGTATCGGATCATTGTCAAGCGTGAGATACTTATATTACATCATGACAAACAACTTTGTCAAATACCGCAAAACGATCCGAGTTAACCCTGACGAGTTATCAGTAATTTAAAGAAGACGTTTTCGGATGAAATAGTAGTTTATGAAACAAGTTGCAAAAAGAGGATTTTTTCAGCACGAGTCGTACATTTATCCAACGAGGTTCACCGAGTTGGATAAATTCGACGAGTGCTGAAAAAATCAAGTTTTGCAACGAGTTCCATACAACATTTTTTGCAATTCCAAAAAACACCCATTGAGTGAAATTTTAAGTCAAATTTTCATGTATTTGTCAATAGTTCGTTTAAATCAAAACAATGTTGAAAAGTGTTACTTTTCGAAACAAGTGCTGAAAAGTTCAACTTTTCAGCACCCATTTCAGTGCGTAAAAGTAGAACTTTTCAGCATTTATTTTGAAAAGTGTTTCTATTCGATTCTGTTATTTTTGGTACAGAAAAGTAGGCTATTTCGTCGTTCAAGAATGACAGGAAAAGTAAGTAGTTTCACGACGGAATTGCAAAAAGATTTTTTTCAGATTTCCATAAAGTTTCTTAAATCGATTGAACCAGTTTTGTGTAGCAGCACTATTTAAGGTTTTCTTGATATTATATTCTGTATCGTCGTTAACGAATAATACGCTAATTAAAATTACATTTGATTTTGAAATCCTTTTCCATACACAGCAAAAAAAGTAATAACCCAGCTGCGTGTAAAAGGCCTGCACAGCAAAAAATCCGATGGTTAAATCGCATGCAAAAGCATGCACATCACCTTCGTCAAAAAAGACACTTAATATTACACGCTGCATGTACAATTTTTGTAAACACAAAAAAAAGTTGCAACCGACGGGACTCAAACCCAGCACCTGCAGTAAGGACTGGCACCTTGTCTTCCTTTTTATCTACAAGGACTTCGCCGCCCTGGGCTCCTATCCTAAGTGTATGAAAGTATGGCACGGAGCGACGGCGCTGAATACCCATATTTACACAAAGAATTTTAAAGCGCCCGCCGCGGGATTCTAACCGGCGACCTCTGGATTGTGAGTCCAGTGCGCGGTCCGATTGATACACACGGGCGGGACAATTGATAAGTCCTTATAATAACGTCATAGCTAGGAAGACAACGATTATGTTTCACTTTCTGGTCATATCATCACCAAGATGAATCCTGATCTACACTCACAATCTAGCACGGTTTGGTGGTGAAAAGGTTGTGTAAACGGACTAAGATCATAAATCCCGAAAAAAACCGAGAGTATTATTTCATGGTTGTCTCATAAACACAATTTGATGTTGTTGTACGCGCGAGAGGTTTATATTCTCGCAAGATAGTACTTTCCTCTCGCTTCAATTTGGTAGGATTATCTGCTCGGCTTTCTACTGTGGGTGTACTGGCTTAGATTTTTAAACTATTGTAGATGCCTTGAAGGTCAAGTTCATTATAAAAATCAAAAATCTTGATCGTAAAAATAATCATAGAACTGAAAAACAAAAAAAAAAGAAATTTTTTTGCTTTACAAAAGCAATGATCACTATTACGATAATACAATCGACTTGGGCACACGAATCTCCCACCAACATCGTTCTATCTTCAATCGAAGCGAAACGAAACGACCAACAAACAAATGCCACGACCATGACACCGGCTGACACCGTCCGAAATTACAATGTATCGCGTCGTCGGGAAAACTAATTTTCCTTTTCATTCTCCCCGCTTCTTCACTCTCTCCCTCTTTCCAATCCTTTCAACCGTACTTTTCCCACATTCCCGGCAGGCTTTTCTTCTCAAACGGTCGCAAAACACACGTCAACTCGAGGAAAGCACCTCTTGCGACCCATTGCACAGCTCTCGGGAGTGGCGTTCGTTGTTGGAACGTTTCGAGGATGAGCAAAGTTTCCTCTCGTGGCACTAATTAAAAACTCGTATTAATTAGCTAAACAACATATCCTGACTCGGGCATACGTGGGAAACCGTACCATATCGTCGACGATCGTCATCGTCGTCATGCTAGACCGACATTAGACATGAAAGGTTATGACTTGAGCGGAGCAAATGGTTGGATTGTTGTGTTGTGATTTTCTGCGGTTCCTTAGTATAACGTCATGCTCGTTAGTTGTGGCATGACAATTTTGAGAGCAAAACGAATCAGAAACCATATCTGATCAGGAAATTTCAAAATACCATCCCTTATCAATTGTTTTTTAATCATTGAAAAAAGAATAAACAGTATAACTGCTGCAAAACTGTTGTCCTACAGCTATGTTTGTAGTCGTGGCCCTAAATTTCAAAACTAACTCGATCCACCTACGTCAAGTCTCCATACAATTTTGGCAGCTGTCCATACAAAAATTGTACATAAATATTCAAACAGCTGTAACTTTTGAGTGAATTTTCTGAACCATTTGGTGTCTTTAGCAAAGTTGTAGGTATTGTTGAGGACTATTGAGAAAAAAATAGGCACACGGAAAAAAATTTGCCGATATTTTTTTATTAACTTTTTTTTCACAGCAACTCAATTTCCCAAAATACTTATTTTTTTGATTTTCGAGATTTTTTACATATTTTAGGGGATAACACCCACAACTTGTGAGCCATAGAGAAGTATGGTCAAATTTGATTTTTTGATTTTTGGAAAAAAACGAAATTTAATACTAAACACATTTCTGTCCTATTTTTTTAAATGTAAAATTAAATTTGCAATCGAAACATACCTCACAGATTTTTGATAAAGGGCCCCGTTTTCAAGATATAGCCACCGAAAGTTTGATTTCAGCGAAATATTTGCAGTTTTTTGATTTTTAAAAATAGTGACCATGAGTGACCATTTCTGAAAATATTTTTTGAAAAGTTCAGAAAATTTTCTATAAAATTGTCTAAGTGACTTTGAAGATTGGAACTCTGGTTGCTGAGATACAACGCACAGTGGGAAAAAAGAGCCTAAAATATTACCGCAACATGATTTCGCGCAAACCATCGATTGCTATACACCAAAAGCTTCGTTTTTGCACCAGGAACAACAATCCGGTGAAAAATCGCACTGCACGGACCGGTGGCCGGTGTACAGGCCACCGGAAGATCCGGATTTTTAGAAAAGGTATCTTATTTATCCAATTGTGAACTGGTACGCTTTCTTCTATCATAAATAGTCATGCAAAACAATCATAAAATAATATTAAATACCATAGGACCCATCGGAACCGGTTCCACCGATCTCCGGTTGCCACATCCGGAACCGCAGTGGGAAACAGCAAAAACTAGTCGTGCGACGTATCAAACTTCTTGATTTCGGATGGGGACATGAGTTATACACTCCTCTTTTAAAAACACGAAGTTTGATATGTCGCAAGAGTGGTTTTAGGAATTTGCCAAATATGATCTTCGGATGTGGCCACCGGAGAACCTGGGAACCGGTCAAGGAGACAAAAATACACCTTAAAAATACTCTCTATCCAAAATCAAGAAGTTTGATACGTCGCCCGACTGGTTTTTGCTGTTTCCCACTGCAGTTCCGGATGTGGCCACCGGAGATCGGTGGAACCGGTTCCGATGGGTCCTATGATATTTAATATTATTCTATGATTGTTTTGCATGACTATTTATGATAGAAGAAAGCGTATCAGTTCACAATTGGATAAATCAGATACTTTTTCCAAAAATACGGATCTTCCGGTGGCCTGTACAGTGCAGTGCGATTTTCACCGGATTATTGTTCCTGGTGCAAAAACGAAGCTTTTGGTGTATATCAATCGATGGTTGGCGCGAAATCATGTTGCGGTAATTTTTTGGGGCCCTTTTTCCCACTGTGCAACGGGTTGAAGAATAAGAAACAGAAAATTTTTAGTTTTCTAAGTCTCACCCAGTCTGACCCAAACAACCCTCCAATTTCTAATGTCGATCTATCAACTAATGGTCCGATTTTCAATGTTAAAACATGCGACATTTGTGAAATTTTCCGATCTTTTCGGAAACAATATTTTGATTTTTTTTTAAACAAGACTAACATTTCAAAAGGGCGTAATATTGAATGTTTGGCCCTTTTGAAATGTAAGTCTTAATTTAAAAATTAGAAATTAACGGGTTGTTTGGGTGAGACTTAGAAAACTTAAATTTTTCTGTTTCAAAAAAAATATTTTTAGAAATGGTCACTCATGGTCACTAGTTTTAAAAATCAAAAAACTGCAAATATTTCGCTAAAATCAAACTTTCGATGGATATATCTTGAAAAAGAAGCACTTTATAAAAAAAATCTGTAAAGTTCTTTTCGATTGCAAATTCAATTTTAAATTAAAAGAATAGTTCAAAATTTGTTTGCATGAAATTTGGAGTTTTTACAAAAATAACATTTGGCTCAAAAGTTGCAGGTTTTTGTCCCTTAAAAAAAAAAATCAAAAAATATCTATTTTGAGAAATAGAGTTTTTGTAAAAAAAAAAAAGTTAATTAAAAAATATTTCTATTTTTTCTCAATAGTCCTCAACAATATAGCAACGGGAGCGGCCGTGGCTGAATGGTTACGGTGTTCGCTTTGTAAGCGAATGGTTCTGGGTTCGATTCCCATCTGCTCCCAACGAGAAAGTTTAAGAACACATAAATTTGAAATGATGAATATGAACGAAAAATCGAAGTCGCTCGAGGCGGGGTTCGATCCTCCGTCCTTTGGATTGGTAAGCAAAAATGCTAACCACTAGGCCATGTCGACTTGGTGAGCGTGGACTGGAATTAGGAATACTGTTACAGAGAGCGAGTTGTGGCGCTATAACCACGGCAAATAGTGTCCAGGGCATTCGTGGAAATACAATGTCCCATCCCAGAGGGTCCCGGAGTATCAAACCTTCTTAGCATGGTGCTCCCAACGAATACAACCAAATCTCGGAGCGTATGGTGGTGTGTCCCCACGCTTCTTCCTCCCCTGTCGATTCAGAATTGTGTTGTTGTTCGAACACTCAGTGCTCAAACTCAACCCAATTACGAGTCATCTCTGCGATACGGCTTTACGCAGTAGGCCTGGCCGCTTTAACGCTTGTGATGTTTCAATGCATTCTGTAGCCGTTGCGATTCGATCGGTTGCGAACGGTGCAGCTTATGCGCCACTCCCGGGAGGGAGACTGCCCGCCATGTTAATTTTGCCCGGTTTGAGACTCTCGAAGAGGTGCTCGGTTGAACTTCTTCCCAGGGAAGAAGCAAGATCGAATCGGCCAGCGTACCAAAGTGACCCGCAAGAACGGTACGGAAAGCTCAGCCTCCCGAAAAAGCTCCTCAGAAATCCGCCAGTATAGGACCCCCCGTGCCCGTATGAATCATCATGGGTAGTACCGACACCCGCCACCAGAGAACTTCACGAAGCATGGGAAATACGCAGAACTTTTGCATTGGGGAGGAAAGGACTGGGAACGGACCCTAAAGTGACGGAAGCAGCGCTCCGGATCGACCAAAAAAACTAACACGTGAGCTCATTTTAACTGCAGGGACTTTTATTGAACTCCAAAATAATCACTCATAATTTAGTTGGCAGGGAATCAAAAAGAGGTGCTCGTTTATTGGACTAGTCTAACATTTTGTGTATTTCATTCATTGTTCTGTTCTAGCGTCTAGACATCTCCCTACTGTGTGCGTTTGCTCTCCCTACTTCTACTGTTTGTTCTTCTGTTACCCCGTGCTTTTGTGCTCTCTCCTCAACCTCAAATCTTCAGCTCGTCAGCTGGAACAGCTGATCGCTGACGTCACCGGCAGTCAAGCGGACTGCGGCAGACAAAAGGCACTAGAGTGCGATGTCGTGGATGTGTGGGGCGGATCAATAAAGGCCGTCACACTCCGAGCGCATGGCAACACGCGCTTAAACAAAATGGACGCCCTCCATCAAAATGGCGTCCGCTCTACGGCCGCAGCCGGAACGGAAAAACGTTCGTGACGCCTTCTGTGGCCGTCACCCTTCACCCGAGCAAAAAGAACGGACTCACCGGACTGCTGCTGTTGCTCCTGTTACTTGCTGATGCTGCTGCTGTTGATCTTCACCGCCGCGTGCTCGTAGCCGGCGTGGACGACGATGTCGGTTCGACCTGCGGTTGCGTGGTCGACTTCGATGATGTTGTGCGGGCCGGGACTTGGCTTTCCGGGCCAGCACGTGGGCGGATAGAAACGCCTCCAGACGAGATTTTGACGGCTCGTCTCTTCTGGCGATGTAACGTGTGCCAGGTCAAACTTGTCCCACACTCGATGCGGGGCGGTGGTGGACGCGCGCTCGATCTCCTACTGGTGCTGCTTTGCTGGTAGGGCGAAAGGAAGCGAAGCCAACGAACTTCGCAACGGATTAGCACATGCACGGGGATTATCGCACGGGGTAACGGGGTTTTACCTGATCTCTAGCTAGGCCGCACTAGGGCTCACTTCTTCGCACACACTATCGCACACAATTCTAGCTTCGACGAGATCTAGGGGGGGAGAAGTTAGAATCTAAAACCTAACCGGAAACACTACCACGCCACTTTCAAACCTCAGGACTGGACAGGGGAACCCGGGATAAAAGTCCGCGCACTCCACACTTCACAAAGGTCTGGGACAAAGTGAACGAGTACTAGGTTCCTCAGAACGGGGAAAGTGGCCCCAGACGTACTTTTGGTACGTCGTTTCCCGGAGATTGCCTCGGGCTTCTTCGGATCTTTAAAGATCTGAGTTCCCGTCCCACTCTAGCGGTCGGCAATGGCTCTAACCATCCCTTTCCGTCTTCCCGAAGGATTCAACATACGAGCGACCTCCGCGAGATTCTCTCTCCAGGTCTTAAACCAGTAACAATGTTACCAACGATCGTGAGGGCTAACATCACCTACATTGATTACCGTGGTAACGGAGATCAAATTACGTTTACAGACAAACGGAAAAACCGAAATAAATAAATAAATAAATGCTAACAAGTGCAACTGTTACAATTCTAATGCAATGGCGCACTACAAATGTTAATAAATGACAAGAAGAGTGCTAGGCGTCATCTAACCTAAGGCACTCTCCAGGATCCCTTCGAAAGATTGGCTGCGCTAGGGTCTGATTAGATTAGATTAGATTAGAATAGTCCTCAACAATATAGCAACAATGGCTTCTTTGGTCATAGGGTAGGCCCCCACAAAGTTTGAGCCAAATAAAAAAAAAAAAGAACAAATAAAATCCATTTCCGGTTTTGGTAGAGAATTGACGATTTGTTTGATCAAGCGAACACCTGTGAACTGGACCAAGCCGCCGGCGGGTATGAGAATTATTAATTAATTCATTCATTCATTTATTCATTCATTTGCCCATCTTTTTTGTTTGGAGCACGGACAATCACTTCACCAAAAAAAACTTAATGTACCATGTTTCTCCATTTTTTTTTAATTAAATATATCTTTATTGAACATTTTTATAATCATTACATTTCTTTTAGATGCTAGGTGGTATGACTGAATGCTCTTAATCTTTTTTTGTTTTTTTTTTTTCGTTTTATTATTAATTGTTTATATTTATTTTATTTTATTCAAATTGTTTTACATTATTGCATTGAATAAAATTCATTTGGGCAAACAATTTTAAAATCATTGTGACAACTAATCCTAACTTAAAACAAAAAAAGTAAATTCATTGAAATATTCAAAATCATTAGAACGAGTAAACTACGAACTGTATTTTAAGATGAATGCTCCAAGTATTCTTACTTGTTCCTGGTGCGTTTTGTAACCACGCAATGTTGTTGTCTTCTCGATGAAAATGTTCAGAAGTTCTTGTGTTAAAAACAGGTCACTACTGGCTTCACCCGTTGATGCTGGTTGGTTTTCCCTCGGTTGCTGACAGAAGCCTGGAGGTGTTGTATTCTCTACACTTTTTGCCGCTGATTCAACGGCAATGGCTGCAGATTTGGAACCACTCGAGCAGATCCCGTTCCTGGTGACGCCAAAGCACGGAAATTCCACGTCCGTGAATGCTGGTGGTGTTTTGCGACGATTTGTCACAAAAATGGGTGGCACCTTTTCCCGTCGTTCAAATTGTTCCTTCTCGCTCACGTCCAAAGGGAGGGTAGCGAACTGGTTTCCAGACGAATTTTGAGCTTCCTTGCTCAAATTGCCTGGCTTTGCAGGTAGCGCATCGGCATTCTTTAGCTTTTTCAAATCTGCCGATCCTGCTGGTGAGGACCGCCTGTTTTTATTGCCGTGAGGCATTTTTGCACTTTCTGGCACTTTTCAGAGCTAATATCGAGGAGTTCCTCACTGATTGATGGTTCCCAAGGGAATAATGTTTCTCCATAGGAATGAGGTCCCTGTACATTTGGTTGGAGACGCATGGTGCTTTAAGTTCGATTACGGAAAAATAATTAAAAAAAAATCGTCAGCTACAGCTAGGTTCCGAGGCTTTCACATCATCAAATATAGTTTTCATTTCATATGTCTACTAACCGAGCCACGTAACCCTGTGGTAACGCTTCCGCTTCGTAAGCGGTATATCGGAGTTCAAATCCCGGCTCGGACCAACACAACTGGCGATCTTTTCCCTTCTGGATTTGATTGCTTAATAAAGGGAAGGTAGTGTTTTATCACAAGCTGGACCTTATCACGACACCTTAGGGAAGGCGACCTATGGAATGTTAACATAAACCTTTACATGTTAACATTGAGTTAAGCATTAGCCACTGAATCCGCTTTGCAAATGCGGCCCCCCTACTTTTCATGGGTCATGGGAAAAATTTACTCTTTTTCTTATATGTTTACTCAGTAATGTTTTTTAAATGGCGTAGTATTTTTCATTCAAAGCACTTTTTATTGGATCCTGAATTATCATATTATATTTTTTCGGAAATGTTTCTTTTTTAGATCTTACATATTCTTGCGTTTAATTTAAAGTTTAGAAACTTGAGGTGTGAAATAATGCGTCATCTTACTATCAAAACTTTAGATTATTTCATATTTAAGCTAAGTTGGATCAAAATGCTAGTACTGCTCGTAACACGAAACGTATGTGTCCTGCTCGTGTCAAGTGTGAAATATGTAAAACAATACCAACCAATCGTGCAGCTGCGCTACCTGTTGTTATTTCTGGTTGTGTGGTGTGCAGTGTTCGCGTGAGAAACTATACGTTTGGTGGAAAATTGAAAAGTGACATCGTGATCATACCATTTTTCACTTCACCACCTTCTGGCTGCAGCGATTTTGTGTGTACTACATGACACGAATTTGAATACGATGAATGCTGATGTGTTACCAAGGTTGTCCCCAACCGGTGGCAACAACCAGTGATTCAGCTGATTCAGATGCTCGTTTTGATGAAATATGATGATGCCATTCGGGCAAATAAGGGCAGAGGGTACGCTCCTAGAATACTTTGAAGTATGTTTGTACTCAGTAAGTCAACAATATTTTGGGGTTGTTCAAAGAATCCACGAAAACCTATTAAACTAAAAACTTAAATTTTTCATGAAATTCGAAGTTAAACCAACTGAAACACAAGTCCAATTAGTTGGCATAGGAATACGGAATTCATGTATCTAAATTCATAACCAAGTTTTTTTTAATAAGAAGATAGTAGGATTAAGTTTGGGAAAATACAATCCTAAAAATGTAGAGCAGCAAAACATACATTATGTTCCACCACCTCCGTTCCTTCTTCTGAGTTTAAATCCCTGTAAATGTATGAATCTATTGCGCAAGTTAAACCCAGGATCCTTATGTCTGTTGGCATCGCATTTTAACGCTAACGATTTTAATGGTCAGTTAAGCTTAGCATTCCCATTTTCCGCAACCTCTTACAAGCATACGCTATCAAATCATTTGTGAAGAAAAACCACCCCGTAGGAAATATGAAAGTGATTTAATTATTATTTAAGCATCTGTTTCTTTAGATGAACAATATTTCATCTGCAAACACTAACAATGCTGTTCTGGCTGCCATGACGGCAAGGGATGCCTGGGTTAAATGTACACCCGATGAGTTCAGGACATACTATATTGCTAAATTTCATTCAATTTGACAATAAGGAGTTTTCTTGATATATTTTTGAAAAAATCTATTGTTGCACCTGATTCCAGTCTCACCTACGTTAGTAACAGTTGGAATTGCGCGTGGGGAAAATATATATTGTTGACAAAGCAGACGGAATGTTAATTAAGTTTGTACCACCCAAGGCTGGTGCAAAGGTCTCGAAACTTCTTTGAAGATGAAACTGAGGAATGTCCGAATGTTGCAACTAATTTTAAATTTTTACGACCCCATAACCGTTACAACAATTTTCAAAATTGAATTTCCTTGTTAAGATTGCGTTTTTGCTTAGTTCATCCATCAGATTTACACCACAACTTCCAAACAATCAACCTGGAACAGCTCAACAGTCCGTCAGAACACCACACCAGCTCAAAACTCGACCGCAACAAATAAACATCATCGCCGCTCAGGTTCGAAATGTTACGTTATTTTTGGAGTCTCGGAACGAAACGGAACGGAAAGTGGTCCCAGTGGCCGCGACAGTCACCGTCACCGAAAACACCACCGCCCATCATTCGGCAATGGCCACTGGCGGCAGCGGCGGCGACGACGTCGACTTTGGTGAGTAATTCGAGGAGCTTTGACCTACCGCACACCACCGCACTCAAAAGTCGACGAAGACGTCTCAAACGGTTTTCCACCCCAAGGAGACTAGTTTTTTTTTTTGCGGTGGATTGTCGAGAATGAGCCAAATGAGATCTTGTTTTCCCGCCCGGCATCCGTTCATCCGTCCGGCCTCCCGAGGAGCAGTATTTACCAAAGTCATTAGTGGACCAACAACCGGACAAGTGTGTTGTGTGTGTTTATTAATAAGTTGTTCTGGTGAGTCATAAAAGGTGAATTTTACACAACAATGGTACTGTCAGTCATGTTTCAGTTAAAATTAGTTTGGCCGAAAATAACAAATGGCAATGTATCATCGTTTAGACGTTTCTAGAAGTTAATGGTTGTTATGGTTCGATCCCGAGACTCGTTAAGATTTAAAACAGTGATTTCCAAAATAAATCCATCTCATTATTGCATTACGTCATTTTAACCTCATTAACACTCTAAAGATTACTTTTTAGGAATTATTGGAAGGAATGCTTAGATGGGCGTCTGACTTTCTATCATATAAGACTTCGGGACTTGGGGATTTATCTGGAAAAAATGATTTTATGATCCCAAAAACTTGAACAAGAGCAATTCCATGCAAAATAAGTAATTGACCTCGAGTTGGTCGATTTTTCAGAACAAGGTTTTTTCGGTTGCTTTTAGGCCCCTAAACAACTCTCCGAAATTTGAGAGCGATTGGTTGCGTCCACACTTTGCGCATTGCATTTCAATTTTGTATGGGAATGAGTATGGAAAACCTTCTTTTTGCCTTCCTCACCTCACTGAGACAAGGCTATAAAATCACTCGAAAAATGAACTTCTTAAATACACCTCCTAGATACACCTTCACGTATACCTATCGACTCAGAATCAAATTCTGAACAAATGTCTGTGGGGATGTGTGTAGACATGATTTTTTTCCACACGATTATCTCAAAACTGGCTGAACCGATTTTGGCCGGATCCGCCTTATTCTGTTCGTTTTGGCGTCCCCTAAGACCCTATGACATTTTATTCTGTTTAATGAAGTACTTTTAAAGTTATGCCATGAAAAAGTTTTGTTGTAGCTACAAAAAAGGGTGATTTTTGCATAACCTCAAAGGCCGGGTCTTTTGCTTACGCGCGAGAGTCGCAGAGCATGCGTATCGCCCGGTTGCCACATAGAGTTATCTAAGCCCGCTCTCACGCACACTTGCAAACCATTTGTTTTGCTGGCGGGTACAAAATTTAACCTCAATCTTTTTCGTGGGCGTATACGCAATACATGCGCACGTAGATAACTCTATAGAGTTATCTACGTGCGCATGTATTGCGCGAACGTACACGAAAAAGATTGAGGTTAAATTTTGTACCCGCCAGCAAAACAAATGGAGTGCTAGTGTGCGTGAGCTCGGGCTTAGATAACTCTATTGATTAAGCAGTGTCTGCGCCTCTTCTGGAAAAAGTCTGTAGTAATTATGTTGCTGAATACATCATTTTGTCTCGACAAAAATTTACACGAACTTTTTACTGAAATATACAACTCATAAGACATTGCACAGTGGGAAAAAAAGGCCCAAAAAATTACCGCAACATGATTTCGCGCAAACCATCGATTGCTATACACCAAAAGCTTCGTTTTTGCACCAGGAACAATAATCCGATGAAAAATCGCACTGCACGGACCGGTGGCCGGAGTACAGGCCACCGGAAGATCCGGATTTTTGGAAAAAGTGTCAGATTTATCCAATTGTGAACTGATAAGCTTTCTTCTACCATGAATAGGCATGCAAAACAATCCTGGATTATTATTAAATACCATAGGACCCATCGGAACCGGTTCCACCGATCTCCGGTGGCCACATCCGTAACCGCAATAGGAAACAGCGTAAACTAGTCATGCGACGTATCAAACTTCTTGATTTTGGATGGAGAGTATCCTTCAAATGTATTTTTGCCTCGGGTGACCGGTTCCCAGGTTCTCCGGTGGCCACATCCGAAGATCATATTTGGCAAATTCCTGAAACCACTCTTGCGACATATCAAACTTCATGTTTTTAAAAGAGGAGTGTATAACTCATGTCCCCATCCAGAATCAAGAAGTTTGATACGTCGCATGACTAGTTTACGCTGTTTCCTATTGCGGTTCCGGATGTGGCCACCGGAGATCGGTGGAACCGGTTCCGATGGGTCCTATGGTATTTAATATTATTCTAGGATTGTTTTGCATGACTATTCATAGTAGAAGAAAGCTTATCAGTTCACAATTGGATAAATCTGACACTTTTTCCATAAATCCAGATCTTCCGGTGGCCTGTACTCCGGCCACCGGTCCGTGCAGTGCGATTTTTCATCGGATTATTGTTCCTGGTGCAAAAACGAAGCTTTTGGTGTATAGCAATCGATGGTTTGCGCGAAATCATGTTGCGGTAATTTTTTGGGTCCTTTTTTCCCACTGTGCATTGTTTACTAATACTAGGGGAACAGCATGCAATTCCATCGTGCACCTAATGTTGGCATATCAGCAATTTTAAATTCAATTACAGCCTTTTCTCCTTTATTTTGGAGAGTTGGTAAAAAAAGAATTGAAAATTGCTGTTCTGGTAAAAACAATAATTAAAAAAAAAATTAAAAGAAAAAAATTTAAAAAAAACTCTAAAATTAATTTGTAAATACAACCTAAAATACAACATGAATGTGAGGAAGGCACCAACCACCTTAAGGTGGATTAAGTAACGTTTTTACATTTTGATTATTTTGATATTTTCCACTAAATTTTTAAAACCAACACAATAGCGTTAAAATTTTGAAAATTCTCTGAAATTTTCACAAGCAAAGTATTGTGCTATCTTGCTCCTGTCAAAATATACAGCGTGTTCAAAACTGGCCTAAAACGTGATCTCCGAGCAAAAAAACGAGTTAGACGAGTGTTCTTGCAGAAAATTTGATAGGCTTTCTGATGTACACTCAAAAATTATGCTCAGTCCACAACTTTTTTATCTTTCAAAATTGTTGTGGGGATAACCTACGTGTTTGAAGAAGGTTGGAGCCACTCTCTTTAAATTATCTCAAACAATTTTTTGAAATCTGGTTCAAACGTCAAAATTAATTCAACAATTGACCCAATTTAAGTTAATCTTATCGAATGAAAAATATTCTAAATGGTTTTTGGCCATTATGATTTATAAAACTGGATTTTTCAGTCTCAAAAATATTTCCATCGGAAAGCCCGCAATGAATTTGTATAAACAATTGCAAAATTTTATTCACATCCAAGCCTTTTGCAGCCAAATTGACTTTTTTTTTGTTACTATTTATCAAATCTCAAATCTCTTTTATTTCTCTGTGGTCAAGAAAATAGTTCATTACTCAACTTAATTTAAGGATGGGAATAAGCCGAAGAATGAGGCCTAATTAGCCATTTGGTTTAGCAGTAAGATTACAAAAAAAAACTATTTAAAGGTTTTTCTCTTCCCCCAGCCCGGGAGCAGAATCACCGCTCCCATGCTTACTGAGAGTACCGTACCGGTACCGCGGTAACATTGAAAGATTGAAGAGGTTTTTTTTTTGCAAAATGAACCAATCGAACTAAATACGAACAGAATAAAATATATATTTTTTATACTGAGAGTATAAAAAAATACTAAGCCTTGTAGAAATGTGTTCAAAGTGCCTCAAGAAGTAATTTTCAACATAGGTCTAATAGATTTAAAAAGTTAGGTTATTATAGTTATGAAAACATTGATAAATAGGTTTGGTTAAATACTCTCAAGTGTCATGATTTTTTCGATGGAAATGAGTTCAATACTGAAAACGAACTGCTTTTTCAGATTCTTTGAACTTTGTAGGCCATATGTGAGCCTAGAACATGTTATAAAAAATTAAATCTATAGACAAATCCAAGACAAGTCTAACCGTTTGCATAATTCTTGAAAATTAATTGAAATCCTATTAATGTCATTTCGGTTTACGGTAATTGTTTTCTGTATTTTCATGAGTCTAAGATGGCGGCTTTTCAATGTTATCAATCCAAATATTTGGAAATGGCGAATTGCTTAAATTAGTATATTGCTTGCCATTTATTTAACAATATTTCGAGATGGAAAAAAAAATTAAGCAATTTTGAATAATTTTCGGGAACACTCCATTGTGGTTTGGTTGAGCGTTTCAGCAGAATGCATTAATGTGAATACAAAGAAACGAGTTGTTTTTTTTTTTTCAATTATTCTACTGTACAGCAATTCCCCACGAAAACACCACCACTCGAAAAAAAAATGTATACTTAAGATAAATTACCCAATCTAAAAAAAATGCTATGGAACAGCATCTAAATCCATTTAATGATGGCATAGCAAATTGGATGAAGTTAGGAGCGAGTGCCTAACCTGCCAAACATATGTGAATTAATAAACTAAAGAGAAGTCATAGAACTCGCATTTCCAAAAAAGTTGGCAATTTCATGTCAAAAGCAATCCAGGAAGTTTAGGAAGTATTTAAGCACAGGTGAAAAATCGACCACGTTGAACCACCCCAATAACTATAGATCTTCAAAAAAATAGTGGTCTATGGGACCCTAAGCCGGATCGAATGGTACTGGTTTGACACAAATTTTGATCACCTACATACGCACACTCACAAACACACTCACTCTTGCACTCATGGACCCACATACATACATAAATTTGTTCGGTGTATGATTTGAGTAGATATTAGGCAGCAGGCTTGGCCGAATAGTTACGCTGTCCGCTTTGTAAGCGGATGATCATGGGTTCGATTCCCATCTGCTCCAACCTTCCATTGGATGAGGAAGTAAAACGTCGGTCCCGGCCTTAGTTGATGGGCCGTTTAGTCATTTCAGGTCTGGTAGCCTACGAAGGTGGAATCGCTGGCGGCGTTTCGACTCGCAATCCAAAGGTGTTCGAGCCGTGGGGTGGAAGGTTTTTTGGAGTAGAAAGAGGTTTGGGTCCAAGCCTTTGGACTCCTAGGTTCGAGCAGAAACTTGCAACCACTTGAGACCACAAAAGACCTGGTGGTCGTTAAAGTGGATTGTTTGATTTTGATTGAGATATTAGGTGCATATGAAGGTGGGTCTACGAGCTTTTTCTAAAATGTTCATTTTCTGAGCAGGATTATAGCCTAACCTCAGTGAGGATGGCAAAACACACAATCTATTTCTGTGGCTAGATTCATAACAATTTCCCAGGCTCATGTCGAATCACTGTTTATTTTCAATCAAACAATTATTGTTTACTCAACATACAATGTAACCGTAACACAATCGCACACCTAAATTTCTCCTCAGAAAACTCAATCTCATCGTCCTGCATCAAACATCGAAACGAACCGGCAAGTCATTATTCGGTCGCTAATTTTGCTATCGGACGTAATTTTATCAACAACCGCACAAGTTCAAGCAAACTTTGAAGCAAGTTCGAAAGTAAAATCAGCATTTTGTCTACGTTGTGCTAGCTTGCCATGTTTCTTACAATCTTAAAATAATCAAAAAGAAAATTTTCACACATTGGTTCCAGTCATCTTAAAAAATGATTCTGTGAATGTGGCAACGAAGTTATGAACACAGTTGAACCAATATGGCGCATTTTGTTCTAATTCGCCATAAGACAAGGAAGTACAACCACGCCGATTTGCTCTGCGCGCCTGAGAGGTGTAAAAATAGCGTGCGCGCGTGAGCCACATCACACAATTTTCATTTGTTTTTCCTCCCTTTTTTCCCCGCTCGCAATCTAGAAGTTGGCATGAAAATTCGCGCGCGCCATGTTTACGTCTTTCAAGGCGTGATTTTATTTTAGAACATCCCTAAAACACATTGCCCCCCTTGTATAATGCTTGTTGTGTTTTTATTTTTTTGGGTTTTCGGATAGTTGAGGATATTTTTTGCAACACGGTTTTATGATTTGCTGGCAGTGTCAAAGTGGGTGTGTGCTATGTCACAAAATTGCGAAATTCACGGCTTTGAAAGTTGGACTATTATTTCTTCAGTTAAAAATATAAACAAGTTTTTTGCCTCTCGTAGCATTTAAGCAGTGTTAGAAATAAAAATGTCAAACAAAATATGGAAAAATGTTTTAAACCAAGAACTATTTTCGCGACAAACTGGTCAAATTCTAAGCGAAATGCCGACGACGATATGGCTGCCACTAGCAGAGTATCTAAAATCGCTGCGTTTCACAAAGCAAATCTACCTGCAGCCAAGTGTGCTAACGTACAGACAGACTGGTGTGAGTTAATTTTCACCCTTCACGTTTCAAATGCTTCACAGTGGCGTGTAAACATCAGCAATTACCTACGGTTTTAAAATATCTTATGGGATCAGCGTAAGTTATGTAGCAAGGTTAACTAGCATGAACCGGTGACTTTTGGCAGCAGATCAGATTCGACTTTTTTGTTGTATAAATTGCACATAACTATTTTTCAAATCGATCAATTACTACGTTTGTTGGAAACTCGCTCATATTTATTCCAAAAATCAATTGAATAAAATATAAAAAGTATCAAACAAAAAAGTCAACTAACTTTATTGCATATTGGATCATCTTGGAATAAAAAGAAATAAAGAAACGTTCTATTGCTACCTTATTACTTAAGAAACAGGAAAACAGGAACTTGTTCAGCTTGGACCTTTTAATTTCAGTTTTCTTGCTAAAATCTTTTTTATATTTTGCAAGCTCAACAGCACTAAATTTTTCACTATAGAAATCTCAACCTGTTTAAATCATCTTGCCAACCAGATTCATCATCCGTACACGGGCTTCATTATAAATCTTATTCACCGCCCAGTGAAAAGGCAACCTGAGCACGCTCTGACCTAGTTTTCCGATCCAAAGAAAACAGAAAATTCGCTCTTATTAAATGAAAAACCTTGCAATAACAGAACCACTTAGCTAGCCATAAAAATGCAACAAACTCATCATCGTCATCACCGCTGGGTAAAAACTAAGGGCAGAAAGCCAGAAGAGCATCACTCTTCGCTTTTTTTCTATCTCTTTCATTTAACGTTCCCTTTCAAAAAGAAGGGGGAAATGCACCCACTTCATTCTACGAGCCCGAGTTTCATATTTGAACAGGCCAGCCAAAATCAACATTTTAGAGTACCTCACGGAATGAGTGGCATTTTGAATAGTGTAACTCGGCTCATTCAGCGACCTTTTCTGCAAAAAAAAAGAATCCTCAAGGATCAGTCTCGCTCTTACAAATTGGAAAACAAAATTCCGCCACATCCCACATGCAACACCCTGCCACACCCCTTTTCAGCACTTTTCCGACACAAACTCAAGACCATCACCACTCACAGGTGGTATTCGTTCTAGCGTGGAATGATGAATAAGCTGCTGAACAAGTGGACCAATACTTGTTGGGTGCACCACCAGGTAGGAAGATTCTAGCTTGAGAGCCCGGTTGTACTTGAGTAATGAAAATATTGCATTTATGTAGGGGGAGAGGGGGTAATATGCACCCCCGGGGCAAAATGCACCCCCAGCATTTTCGATATTAGGAAGAATTTTCCGGGGAAAAAATCATAGAAATTGGAAGCTTAACATTGTAAAACTATGCTGGAAAAGTTTGAGCATGGTAGGATAAAAACAGCCAAAGTTATTTGCAAAACTTTAAAATGTTGTGTTTTGATCTAATTTTTATTGAACTTCCAATATGATTTTTGGAAAATATAAAAAGCATTTATTGATATTGTAAGTGTTTGTTTATATAGTTTTTACCACAATCTTTATTATTCTATAGACAGATGAGTCCAAAAACATTAAAAAAAATTAATTGAATTTTATGTAATAAGCGTGGTTGGGGCAAAATGCACCGCTGTGATGCTTCTTTGTAAAAACAGCGGTGTCATCTAGTGGTGACTAGTGAAAACTGCTTTTACCCGGTGCATTTTGCCCCCTTGTTTTGGTGCATTTTGCCCCGTTGTTGTAGTGCATTATGCCCCAATGTTGTGGTGTATATTGCCCCGCATGATTGTTTGAATGAATCAAACATATTTTTAGAAATATGCATTTTTAAACAATTTTGAGGGTTTTTCAAGACTTTTTACACATGGGTGACGCAGAATAATAGTTGTTTTAGAACATCTAACAAAATTATTCCACAGAATTGAAATTATGGTTCAGAAATCACAGTTTTCCCTTAGGGGGTGCATATTACCCCCTCTCCCCGCTTTTTGCAGGAAGATGATGTATGTGCTTCAATAATATTGTATCTCAAGAGTACATAGAATATATGAAAAAAACAGTGTTAAATCTGCAAAATGAGTCAAATCATTTTCAAAAACAAAAAAATCTCTTTGCCTAGAAATCAAATTTACTCATTAAACTACATTAAGTGGACAGGAAAACTGCTTTGTGAGTTAGTGGAGAACCAATAATGAAAATATATATATGAAAATACTAGTAATATAGTTTCATATAGAATTTTGAAACTATTTTGATAAAATTTAAGCTTCAAATTATTAAAAAATAAATCATCAATACTCGGATTAGTTTTCAAAAAGACCTAAGAGCCATTGGTAAACAAAGCCTTTTTTGCACCGGTAAACGACGTGCTTACGAAAAATCATTTTCAAAATGCTTAAGATTGTTCATCTACACGTTCTTCAAGTGCCCTAAACTTAAAACAAATGAAATATTGTTTGAATTTTGAGAAAAACGAATATTAGTGTCGGAGGTCACAGTGGCTCTTACGGCTTTTTGAAAACTCACCTGAGAATAGAAGCTCAACAAAATGTCACAAAAAAAACAGTTGTCGACACCGTCGATGGTTTTTTGATTAAGTTATTTTGAACATCCTGAAGAAACTTAAACTACATGACATTTTCGGTTAAAAAAAGCTCCTATATTTATTTCAAGTAACAACTCAAACATATAGTTTATGATGTCTTATGTAATTCCTCACACTGAACGACAAGCAATAACCAGTTAAAAGCACTTCAAAACAGTTCATTCTTCCATCAAGCAGTTTACAAAGTTCTGATTCCTCTGTTCGAGAACTGCGTAATCTGACGAAGTAAAAGCTAGATTTACCGTAACCAAGTAACGAGCCAAATAGGATTCCCAAGTATCATACCCTTCATCCTACAGCATACCTAGCAACATTGTGTATGATCTGCACAAACTAACCGTACTTGATAAAACTGAAAATGAGCTGAAACGGTAAAAGAAGTACTTGTGCTAACTAAAGGCTGTTGAGACGGGATTTCACCGAGAACAACTCTTTTCATCAGCGCCTGCCTGCCAACTTTACGCTGCACACGTGGAAAACAGCACATGGCAAAGAATTCCTGTACACCAAGGATAGCACACTTTTTTCCAGGAATGATGTTTTCTGTCAAGAATCGCGCGAAAGCTTCAAGTATCCGTTCCGGTGCATGAATGCATGAATGACGTGTGGATGGAAAACTGTGTGCATGATGTTCACCCTTATTTTAGGAAAAAGAAACTCGAAACGATGTTGCTTACTTTTCAGCATATCGTCGCTGCTGTGTTTTCTTGACTCTACACAAATTAAGTCAGACAATTTAATAAATTTGGGTGATGTGTGGTGCATGCGATCCACTGTTCCGCAATTCTGCAAAAAATGGCATGAATGGACTCATAACAGAATATAATAACTTGAATTTTTGTTTACATTAATAGCCTAATTATGAGGATGGATTTAGTCCTATCAAATTCAAATAATTTTTGGATTGCCACGTCTCAAATAAATTCTTACTATGTGTGTTATCATAACAAAGTTATTAATTGATTTTTTTTTAAATAAAATCATATCCCGAGCAGACGGAAATAACTTGCGAATAACATTTTTTGATATTTTAAAATACTAGGCTAATAACATATTATGTTATTTATAACAGGATTTGTTATTCGTCGTTATGATTTTTTTGTTACTGGATTGTTATTATAATAACAGACTAATAAATTTTATGTTATTCTTCAAACAAATCTTTGTTTTTATTTTTTGATATTTTACTAATTTGAACTAATCCGATCATCATAATTTTCAACCAATATCAGACCAATAACAAATTTTGTTATGATAACATTAACTGTTATTAAACTCTTATGCAAAAATGAATTTTTCAAGAAGATTCCATAACATTTTCTGTTATTTTAACAGTATTTGTTATTGAAATGGCATGAATTTTGTTATTACCGTCTGCCCGGGATATCATTTTATATTATTTCGATCATGTTTTGTTATTCGTTTTTGTATTTTTTTGTTATTCGTTTGTTATCACAAGAAAACAGAATCACAATATCAGTTATTTTCAGTGCAATTTATCTGTTATTATGAGTTATTATAACATCTAATCTGAGTGTTTCAATAACAGTTTTTGATCTTCTCGTGTTATTATGAGCTATTAAATTATATCAAAACTTGTTATTCTTGAGTTATTTCCACCTGCTTTTTATTGGAATGCCAATAAAAATATTTTTCAAAGTTTTTGTCACTCGACTCTGGCCGAGGTCGAGAGGAGGCAAACAAATTTAAAATATAAAAAAATAAATCACAGGTCAAAATTTTATTATTTCATGAATAAGTTAGTTATAAAAAGTACAGTTTGTTTGCAAGCAATAGTTAAAAAAAAAGTTGGGACAATTTTTTTTTGTGAAAAAAAAACTTGTGTGGTACTACGAAAATTCACGAAAACTCTAAATATTTTTCAATCAACTCAAACATGTTAAAAATAATTATAAATGCAAGAGAATGTCTTTAATTTTTTTAAAGTTATTTGCACTTTAAAATACATTGAAATTTAAATGTTTTTTGAAGAAAAGTTTGTTTTGCCTCCCGAATCATCATAACATTGCAAATCAACAATATAAAAATTTGGTTGATTACACCGACCAACAAAATTTCTGCTCAGGCTCAAATCGAGGGGAAGCATGCATTTTAGGGTCTCAAGATTCACGTGCACTTTGAATTTTTCAAAAATATTAAGACAGGGTCGAATGGTTTTCTCCAAAGTTTGTATGCCCGAGCAGAGAGTCGATTGTAGACGGTGGAGAAGCGCGCTTGCCTTGCAGGATTATTCGTGTTTCGAGGGTCATTTTCAGTGATTGTAGTTTTTTGTGCTTTAATTAAGATAGCATTATTTGTTTTGTGATTTTAAAAGCCCTTTCTATATCATCGTTGATCAGAAGGCATGGCGTCGGGCTAATTGTGCATTAAAGAACTCTTTTATCGAAAGACACGCTGACATTTTGGATCGTCGAGTTAATAGTGGAACAAAATTTTCATTTATTAGATATTAAAATAACTGTGTGTGAGTGTTCTTGTGTGTTAACTAGAAAGACCTTCCCATAGCATCGTTGCTCGGGAGGCATCGAACACCAACACCTAATCCGGCTACCAGATAGAAAAGAAGATCGGAAGGCACGTTGAAGGTTGAGTTGGTCGGGTTTTTCGCGTTACAAAATTATGTTGGTACAGCAAGAACTTTGCGTGGTGCGCGTGTGTTTTTATGTTGAAAAGACCTTCCCATAGCTTCGTAGCATAGCTAAGTGTCAATATAGGTATTCGGTGCCCTCTCCCCGTGCCATACCTTCACACTTACCTCTTGTCGCAAAAAGAACGATGTATGCCAGTGGATCCGTTGACGAAACTGCATGGTTTAAGAGGGCCACATTATAAGGTGTAACGTCGATTCCGTTTTTTACAGCTTCGTAGCTCGGAGGGGTCGACCTCGGGTGTATATGTGTTAAGTCCTCCCCATACCATCGTAGCTCGGGAGGCATCGAAAAGCCAATGCCTTATCCTACTAACCCAAAAAAACTAATCCCGTGATGCTTGAAGGAGATGCTGTGGATTTAACGGTCTCATGCGGTGTCAACAGGTACATAGCGAAAAACTATGTGCTTGATGAGTCTGCAACTTCAATTATAGGACTAACATTCTCCCTTTCGTTGAACTGCATGCTTCTTGGGAGGGCGCCGGTATTGACTAATAAAGTCGGGGTCTTCAGGGGTTATACAGTGAACGGATGGTTGGCTCCCACTGATCATTTTTGATTCATTTGTCGGCGATGGACATCTGCCTCCGAAAAAATATTTGACGCAAAAGTGAAAATCGAGCGATTCGGCCGCACTGGTTGCTGCGATCAAACGCAGCCTGTTTTTGACAGCTGAGCAACGGTCGTTGCGGTGCGATTTGGCGCGCAACGAAGCGCGCGCAAAGAAAGGAAGGAGAGAGAGAAAGGGAAAATTTCCACTCCTGTTTGAGACGTGATCGAGTAAGGTCAAGTTTTGGTGTAAATAAGATCGGAATAAAGTTTTTGAAGTAGAAAAGAGATTTTCCAAGTGTTTTGATCACACGCCGAATAAAACAGTCCCATACAGTCCACCTGCAGAATCGAAGTTGGGGAATTTGGCCTCAACATTTGGTCCTTTCGACCCGAATAGACCGGCGGAAGTTTGGAACGTCGCGAGTGTCTCGTGGAGTGAAGTGCACGGATAGAAAAGAAGACCGTGAACTGTTCCGGAAGACGTCATTCCCGGAGGGCGTTTCACGTGGCCTTGAACAGCGTGAAGTGACGCGCGTGTGGGAGAACCAGCGACGCGGAGTGCTCCGGATGTGGTCCCATTGGCCGCCGGAAGCAGAAAGTGAGCCGTTAGTGGTCCCATTGGCCATTGGCCTTGAACAGCGTGAAGTGACGCGCGTGTGGGAGAACCAGCGACGCGGAGTGCTCCGGATGTGGTCCCATTGGCCGCCGGAAGCAGAAAGTGAGCCGTGAGTGGTCCCATTGGCCACCGGCAGTGAAAAGTGAACCGGAGTGGTCCCATTGGCCACCGGTAGTGAAAAGTGGTCCCATTGGCCACGGCAGAAGAAGTGCGCGCAGAAGGTGGTCCCATTGGCCATTCGAGCAGCAGAGAAAAGTGCGTGTGTGTGTGTGCGACAACAAGAAGCGTGCGTCGCCATCTTGGCACACGAAGAGGAAAAAGCGAAGTGAAATCGGCGGATGTGGCGTAGTTTTTTTGGGTTCGTGGTCCCGGGAGAAAACGTCGAGCTGAAAACCGATTCGGAATCCGAACCAGAAGATCGCAAGCCCGTGGTCGAACAACTTCTGCTCACTCCGAAGCAACGGTACGCGGAGAAAAAGCGGAAAATGGCGGACGAAGAGGTGAAAGCGTTGCTGAACCGGCGAGGGCACGTTAAGGGCAAGCTAACCCGGATCAAGACTGCCCTAGCCCAGCCAGTGATATCGGCAGCGCAGTTCGAGGTCTACAAGGCTAACATCGAGAAGTACTACGGTGAGTACGACGACCTGAACAATAAGATTTTGGATTCCAAACTAACGGAGGAACAGGCGAGCGAGAATGATGCTCGGTATTTGGAGTACGAGCATCTGTACGACGAGGTGTTGGTGAAGCTCAGGGAGCTCACGGCACCACTGGAACGCAACCAGGCGGTTGTCCGCGCTGGACAAGCCGGCCAGCAGATCATCGTTCAACAGCAGCCACTGAGTGTACCCCTGCCGACGTTTGACGGGCAGTACGAGAACTGGCCCAAGTTTAAAGCGATTTTCACCGATCTGATGCAGAAATCGTTAGACTCGGACGCCATAAAGCTGTACCACCTGGAGAAGTCGCTCGTTGATGCGGCTTCAGGGAGCATCGATGCCCAAACGATAAAGGACAACAACTACCAGCTTGCGTGGGAGACTCTTGAGGAGCGCTACGAAAATCAACGGCTGATCATTGACCTCCATATCAGCGGAATTCTGCAGCTGAAGCAGATGACGAAGAAGTCGTCGAAAGAACTGCGGAACCTGATTGAGGAGTGCGCCAGACACGTGGAGAACTTGCGGTTCCACAAGCAGGAACTGCTTGGTGTCTCGGAGCTGATCGTGATCCACATTCTGTCCTCTGCCCTGGACGGAGAAACGCGAGAGTTGTGGGAGGCTTCCATTCAGCGAAAGCAGCTCCCTAAGTATCAGGAGACCATGGACTTCCTGAAGAAGCGGTGCGACATACTGGAACGGTGTGAGTCTGCCGCTACCGCAACGTCTGCTGGCGAACTGGTTCTTCCAGAGACGTCATCGAAACCAACGACGAGGATCGCCTCGGCAGCCATGACTTCCAACGACGTGGAATGTGAGCTGTGTGGTGGATCGCACGCCAACTTTCGATGTGGCTCGTTCCGTGGCATGAGTGTCGCGGAGAGATGGGCCAAGATCCGTGATGAGCGGATGTGCTTCAACTGCCTGCGCAAGGGTCATCGAGTGGAAAGCTGTCCATCAGAGCGTACCTGCAAGTGCGGCCAGAAGCACAACAGTTTGCTGCATTATGAGCGGACTCAGCAGCCCCCACGGATCAATCCCGGAGAAACCCCAGCTCTCTCCGTGCCGGTCGAGGCTCTTCCACAAGTACCGACCCCCCGTGGTGAGGCTTGGACAAGTGGAACAAGTCCTGTTGTCTCTGACGCCGACGACGAGCAACAGACAACGTCTTGTTTCAGCAGCGGAGCACAGAAGTCGTCCCGGAGAGTACTTCTGCAGACTGCTGTTATCAACGTTGTGGACGCATCCGGTAGATTCCATCCGTGTCGCACGTTGCTGGATTCCGGCTCACAAGCGCACATTCTGTCGGAGGCGATGGCGCGGAAACTCGGCCTACCCTTCGAGAAGTGCAACGTTACGGTCATCGGAGCTAACGCAGCAAAGACGCAAGTGAAAAAGGGTGTCACCCTGAGTTTTGCGTCCAGGTACGTTAACTTCAGCGACAAAATTTCGTGCCTTGTCACCGAGAAACCGACGGGACGGATCCCGTCTGAGAAGATCGACATCTCTGCCTGGCGCGTCCCACGGGGATTGCAGCTGGCAGATCCACACTTCAACGAGCCGCACGAGATCGATCTGGTGATGGGATCAGATTACGTGTGGGATTTGTTGCGATCGGAAGAGTTCAAGCTTGCAAACGGCACGGTGACACTGCGAGAGACCGATCTGGGCTGGATCGTGACCGGCTCGTACGACTCGTCTCCGCAGTTGAGTTGCCAAGTCGTCCACGTGCTGAACGCCGCTACGCAAAGAACGGAACGTGTCCCGTTCCATGGAGCGCGACGTCTGGTGCAGAAAGCAGAGTCGGTGAAAGACCGGTTCTCAACTGCCACCAAGATCGCGAAGAAGGAACTGTCCGGAACCAGCTCCAAGGAAGCAGCAGTGAAGCAGCTGGGAGAGAAGACGTTCCTGCATGAAGAACCGGTAAAAAGGTGCTGCTTCAATTCGAAGCAAGTGTTGAGGTGTAAGGAAGAGAAAGTGATTGAACTCAAAAGAAGTGCCCTGAGAGACAACGACGACGGCCTGCCAAGAGTCGGTGGACGTCCGGTGAGCTTTCCGCACGGCGTGGCTTACGCTGGTGCTGTGACGGCGAACCGCAACCTACCCAGGAAGGAGCGCGCTGGTGCGCGTAGGCCTGTTGGCAACTCTGCCAACCGAAGACAGCGACCTGCTTCAGGAGGACTTCGGTTCTTCTGAGTTGCCGGAGTTTGCAGCCGCGGGGGAGAATGTCGGCGATGGACATCTGCCTCCGAAAAAATATTTGACGCAAAAGTGAAAATCGAGCGATTCGGCCGCACTGGTTGCTGCGATCAAACGCAGCCTGTTTTTGACAGCTGAGCAACGGTCGTTGCGGTGCGATTTGGCGCGCAACGAATAGAGAGCCTATATGGAGAGGCGAAATGTCACTCTCAGGGTTCCAATCGAACTGTCAAATCGGGGTTCCAATCGAGCAACAAGATCATGCAAGAACAAGGTTGGGATAAATTTAAAATAATTTTGGCAAAAAAACGAGACTTATAACAATCACAAGTATTGTAAAACTGTTGTTGATAATAATCTGGTAGTTTTTGTTATGTTTGTGCTTGTTCGGTACAAGAAAAGTGCCATTATCAAAGAAAAACCATAAGTTTTTCAACCTTAAATTTGAATGACTTTGGGTGTTTGAAATTTCTCCTAGAACATTTCATTTCCCTATGTAGGTCCCTAGCAACGAAGCGCGCGCAAAGAAAGGAAGGAGAGAGAGAAAGGGAAAATTTCCACTCCTGTTTGAGACGTGATCGAGTAAGGTCAAGTTTTGGTGTAAATAAGATCGGAATAAAGTTTTTGAAGTAGAAAAGAGATTTTCCAAGTGTTTTGATCACACGCCGAATAAAACAGTCCCATACAGTCCACCTGCAGAATCGAAGTTGGGGAATTTGGCCTCAACACATTGTTTAACTTCAGTTGATCTGTCAATAACGGAGTAGCAGCGCATTGGCAGTCAACCATTCTCATGCTCATGCTCAAAGTTTGTATGCCCGAGCAGACGGAAATAACATGGGAATAACATTTTTTGATATTTGAAAATACTACGCCAATAATTTTTTTTGTTATTTATAACAAGATTTGATATTCGTCGCTATGCATTTTTTGTTATTGTATTGTTATTGTAATAACAGACTAATAACATTTTAAGTTATTCTTCGAACATATCTTTGTTATTATTTTTTGTTATTTTAACAACTAATCCGATCATCCCAATAACAGTTGGAGGTATTCTTCCATTCCTCGAGTTGAACCAGCGCAGTCATTTTAATATTTTTTTGTAGTTCAGTGTAATTAACTCTTTTTCGGTGTAATTCTACCTCAATATTTTGGAATATAACTCATTTTTTGACACAAAATCTATCAACATTTCCCGATGTAGTAAAACCCAAATATTTGAAATTTCCAGTTATGTCGTTGCTATATTTTGTTTATTTTTGTAGCCTCCTTTAAATTTTGTACGGATTATCAGAATGTTTTTATTTTACAAAAAAAAAACTTTGAAACGATATTTATATCAAAGGATTGAAATACGCATGTTCTACCGTTTAATGCATTTAACAATTCATTGAAATGATAAAATTTTGGCTTGTAATTTTTATTTTTGTAGGAGTTCTATCTTTGGCCAAATTGAAAAGAAAAGTTCACATATAAGTTATATGAGCAGTGAAAATATCATCATTACATCGACACGTAGATTATTCAATCTCAAACTAGTTCAGAAAACAACTTTCCGCGAAACGTTATTGACAGCATGAGTAATAACTTTAAAAATTGACTCTTTTCACAAGATTTTTTTTATTGACGTGATATTGTACTTGACTTTCGCGAAGGAACCTGTCAATATGTTTGATAAGGTAATTGAGACGGTGTCCGGAATGTGAGCCGACTGGGTTATAGAAAAACTCTTCGATGACTAAATAATGATAGAGATTTATTGCGTATCTTAGTTGTACTCTTATGCTTAATCTAGATAAAAACACATTTTCTACTACGTTGACCCTGGCTGTAACTACTTTATTGTTTTAATAAAAACTAACAAACAATAAATCTGGATTTGTTTCATATTGCTTACATCATATCACAGTCTTGTATGTTCTACAGTTTCCAGCTTAACAAACGAACAATTTAAAATTAACTACCAAGCTCAAGTCCTCACTTCCCTCAGATCCTCGTCCAGCTTCCGGTACGTTTCGTTCTGTTTCTCAACGGTGGAACTCTTTTCACTGTCACTCAAGCTAACGACGAATATCCCCGGCTCCAAGGGTGAGACCTTCTTCTCGCTTACCACCACCACCGCTTCGGACTGCCCGTCGAAGCCAAAGTTGTCCTGTTCCAGCTTGTCGAGCGGCACCTTGGACTCCATCCGCACCTTGGGCCGAATGTCCGGATTGTTGACGTAACGGCGCGCCTTGCCGGGCAGAAGCCGACTGAGCCGGTAGATGGCCGGGTGTAGGAGCTTGTGGTCGTAGGCGTCATCCCGGTGGGCGGTCGCGTAACTGACTATCGTTCCGACGATAACTGTGATGAAGGTACCGATGAGGCTGTAGTACATGTAGGACACCGAGTAAAGGCTGTCCGGGAAGGAGGAGGATGACGATTGTTGGGTTTGGGGGTCGGAAAAGGGACTGTCCAGGTACGAAAAGTCGGACTCCACTTCGAGGGGAGTGTTGGATAGGAGCCAGGACTTGGAGGGTTTGATGATACCGGTGGAGAAGGTTTCGTTGGTGCAACTCTGTAGAGTGGGAGAGTTAGGTTAGAAAATGGGCTTACGTTTCAATGTTTATAGAATCTTACCTCAACGGATGTTGGCAAAAGCACAACTTCCTTCTCGATTGTCAGACTTCCAAAGGTGATCCACAGCGTAATGATGTGCGAGATGATCATCCCGCTTGCGGCACCCTTCCAATTTGCCATGGGGACCAGCATTGCCAGTAGAAACACTCCCAGCAACGGACCCGAGGTAGCCGATGTCATAAGCATACTGCTTTCGATGACGCCCGACAGCAATCCCACGGCGAAGCCCACTCCCATTACCATCACTCCGTACACCGACCCGATGAACTTGATAATGTTCAGTTGCTGCTTATCGCTGATTCCCTTGAAACGCGGCAGATGCGACAGGAAGTCCTCCCACGTGACCGTGGCCAGCGAGTTGAGGTTGGAAACGTTCAAGCTAAGTGCTCCGTTGAACAGCGATGCCATGAACAGGCCCAGAACTCCTGGGAGATAGGAGAACTTGTCTTCCACGAAGAACGGCAGAATCTCGTCCATTTTGTTGATGTACCCAGCGGCCATCGGGTCACATTGGGCGTATACGGAGTAAACTCCCATTCCGACGATCCAAGCGAGTGAAAACAATCCAATCACCACGGGAATGTTGCTCATCAACGTACGCCGAACTTCCTTGAACGTACTCATGCTAAGGTAGCGCTGGACAAAGTTTTGCTGACAACCAAAGATGCTCAACGACATGAAAAGCTGACCAAGCCAGGCGGAGGTCGTGTCCACCCGAACGGTGAAGTCTCCAGTAAAGTTGAAAAAGTTCAACCGACCATCCTCGGCTGGGGTCGTGAAGATTTTGTCGAATCCTCCTACGCTAATCATTGATTGGATAATGATTCCGAACGAGATCAAGATCATGGTAACGCCCTGAATCACGTCTGCTGTGATGGCCGCCTTCAAGCCTCCCAGCAGGTTGAAGATGATCGAGATGACCGAAATTCCCAGCAACGATGCCCAGTACGGGATTCCAATCACAGTGTTCAGAGCCACGGTCGGTGTGTACACCGTAACGCCCAGGTTGAGCAGCGATCGGATCACGTACGTTCCGGAGGCCAAGCAACGCACCAAGCGACTGTTGAACCTGTGTAGAAAGAATGTTACGATTAAATTCTGTAACTCAAGTCAAGTACAAGGTCCTTACCTCAAATCCAAATACTGATACACTGAGGTAACACCCAGGTTAAAGTACACCGGAATAAACACGAAGCACACGATCGGATAGGCCGTCACCATGCCGTACAGCGTTTCCCACATGGCCGCCCCGCGGTAGAAAAGCTCGCTGGGATAACCCAAAAAGGACCGCACTCCGAGCGTTCCGCGTGCGATCGACAGCATCATGGCGCCCATCGAGATCGTCCCCACGCCGAACACGTAGTCCGCTTTGGTTTTCTCCTTCTTGCCGAAGAATCGGCCCCACAGCGGAACCAGCGTGGAAAAGATTATGAACACGATGAACACGCCGTAGTCCCACAGCAGGTCCATAAAGCTGCGTGCCATCTGGGGAGAAAAGAATTGGAAAAAGAAGGTTGATTAGTTGGTGCTGGACAAGACATTTTATAAATTGAAATTTCTTTTGAATTTCCTTCTTGTGAAACAAAATTGCATTGCGGGAAATTCTGAAAGCTTAAATGAAAAATTCCAAATATAATAAACTGCAATGCAGAAGACATTTGCTTAATTACAAAAGTTAAACTGGACAAATCTAAAGTAGTTATGGTACAAAAAGGCATAAAAGCCATCTAGAACAGAAGCAGGAATTACACATAAAAATCTGCTCAGCAAAAACGGTTTTTATGTTTATTGCATTTCCTTAACCACCAGTTAGCCTTCATTCCAAGAATAAAAATATTTTTTTAATTCTTTATGATACTGTTACGAGCACTTCCGGAAAAGAATTAATTGCGTTGCGGTAAAAAATAGAAATTCAATTTATTGTTGTTCATTACAACGGCTCACAAGTAAAAAAAAGAAGGGGAGCAAGTATGCAACTGAGAGTACAGGCATGCAAAGAAAAAAAAAGTTGAATTTTGGAATGTTGAAAATTTGGTAGGTTGAATATTACCTCTTTTTTTGAGTGATATTACATAAAAAATGTGTAAAAATGTGAACCTGATGAATATTCATCAAAAACTGATGAATATTCATCATTTTCTGGGGTAAAATTACCATTACCATCATTTTTTTTCTGTGTACACAACTTTCCAAAATAACTGCATGTACGACTAATTACGTATGATCTGACCAATATAAGTTAAATTTAGCATGTAAGAAAGAAATTAAGGACTAAACATAAACTTGCAAATAAATCATACAAAAATAAAAAAAATGCTGAAGAATTGAAAAAAAATAAGATTTGAATAAACCTTTGAAAAACGATATACTATTTTTGTTGTTTTGTGTTTGTTCTATCCGAAACTAGTCAAAGAGATCCAAATATTGTGCGGTCTATGCGAGCCAGATTACACATGATGCCATTTTGAATTTTGTTTGGGCTTAAATTTAGTGCTCATTTAGTGCTATTTAGTGCCCTATTACTCAGATTTAGTGCCCTCATAGTTTCCATACAAATCACCATACAAAGTTCAAAAGTCAGGTTACACATGTCGCCATTTAGAATATTTTTCGTGCTAAACTTTAGTTCTCATTTAGTGCTATTTAGTACTCTATATCTCAGAATTAGTGCCCTCATAGTTTCCATATGAACTTTGAGGGCACTAGATATGAGTAATAGGGCACTAAATGAGCACTAAATTTTAGGCCAAAAAAAATCCAAATGGCGACATGTCTATTCTGGTTTGTATTTCAAACTTTGTATGGCAATTTGTATGGAAGAAAGAATAGTGGCAGAAAATTTACCGTAAACTGGGACGAATTTGGACTACAGTCTGATATGGGACATCAGATTTCAAAGCTATTTAGAGATTGAAATTTGGAAAACGTTGCTTTATGTTTGTTGTTCTATGCCTGTTCTATTTGATATCCATAAAAAAATGTCGAAATAAGGCTAGCCTGATTCGCCCCATTCGTCCCGATTCACCCCATATGACGGTACTCATCAATCAAAAAAATCAAAATTACATGAAATTTTGAAAAAAAGTTTACATTTCTAGTACCAGTAAGTATAATCTCGAAATATTTCCCCCAACCAAACCTGGCTGGTTCATCTCTCCACTAAATCAGTACTCTCCCTCTGCTGGATTCGGCTCAAACCCCCCTGGTTAAAACTGGTTCAGCTATCAGCGCGCGCAGTGACTGCTATGAATCACCACGCGCTCCATTCTCTTGCTCCCAAAGTTGAAGTTCATTCGCTCAACAGCAACAACGTGTCGTCTAGCCGCCGGCCAGCTATCGCGACGCACGTTCTTGTTGTTGTCACCGTTGAATCGTTGAACCACAGAACTAGAAAACGGAGAAAACCTGTTCGCTATCTAGCTGCTAGCTATTATCAACCGGGGGTGGCGCTTCGTTCAAATGTCGGCACCTGCACCAGGTGGACTTGTCGAGTGCACTTTAAACATATCACTGATTGATAGTTCCACGCTGGAGTGTTGAATCAGCTGGTTGTGGAGGAGAGGAACACATGCCGTGCGATACTGGCAGCCGTTTAGTGGTCCATTCATTTGAATAGTAAATGAAGTGTCGGAATTACGTTGATACCTCGATTAGGGACCGCATCAATTAACGTGAAGATTGAGCTCCTGTTGCTCAGTGTGTACCTGATTGCTTGCAATTAGTTGAAACTGGCCCTGACTTCTGACTGCCATTACTCACAATAGCGCTACTATAGTGACTTGTAGCGGTTCTAACTGGATATCGGGAGGAGTCGTTCCGAGAACTCATTCTAGCTATCTACCTGCCAGAACCAGCAAATTCTCCCACCTCTCATCAGCTTCTCCAAACGCCGATGATGACAATTAATTACCCCCTCGGAGCAAACTCGCTAACTTGTCATGAAGGGTGGACAAACATCCCATCTCTAAACAGACGAGATATGCGAGATCATTATCTCCCAGCTGTTTGTTTGATTGACACGCCACCGGACTATGCTGAGTCTTGGGTGGTAGTTAGAGTACGATAATTGTTGGACTGCGGGACCGATAAAAATCAAAGAACGGTTGACAAACACGTTGCGGACGGACGAAAGAAATTCTAATTGAACCTTTGTAGATTGTCTGTGTTGATGCTGATTACCAACATGCGCGTTCGATGAAGTAACGGAAACTAAGGTAATTGAGATCTTATGTGTGATTAGATGATGTCTGGGTTTTTAGTGCAAAATCATATATGTTTAATAGAAAATTGTAAATCAAATTCCCATTTCTGTGCTGAAAAGTAGCTCCTTTCACCCTTGGTATCGAAAAGTATTACTTTTCGATTCTGTAATTTTTGGTACAGGAAAGTAAACTATTTCATCGTTCGAGAATGGCAGACAAAGTATGTAGGGAAAATTCTCGTATGTTTGGCAGGTTAAGCACTCGCTTCTAACTCCAATCAATTTGAAAAGAGAATTTCAAAAACCTTATATGAAATTTTCTTACATTTCCAAAAAAGAATATTTTTAAGGGTTTTGGAAAAAAAAACAACTGCTCAACTGAACAATATTTTAAAGTGCAAGTATTTGTGGTTAAGTTTTGAACAGAATTGATATTACAAACAGGGATGCCACATGTTTTTTTGAAATGTCTGTAAAAAGTCTGTGTAGGTCTGTGCATTTGTCTAAAATTCAAATGGAAATCCATCAGAAATTGCGTTTTTAAGCATTTAAAGACTAACGAAATAAGTTTAATGAAGATTTTAAAAAGTCTGTGCACCTCAAAAAATTTCTGGAACAAGCTCAAATCGACGGTAACATTTCAAAAGGCATCATGTACATTTTGACACTTTCTGGATTATTGCATATTCTGAAAGTACCGTAAACTGGGGTGACTTTGATAGCCCTGGGTGACATTGATAGAAATTTGATTTGGCCACTAATTTTGATACATCCAATGTAACAGTCAAATTTTTGCATATATGTTTGATAATAAGCTATCCCTTAATGCTTACATACTCAAAATTCTCAAAAATGTTTAGATATTAATTTGACGGGCATTTGAAAAACCAATCAAAGTCACCCCGGGCTATCAAAGTCACCCCAGTTTACGGTACTCCTAAAAAGCTACCTCTCCACCAAAAATGAGCAAAAGTTACTTCAGTAAAGTCTTGTTTCAAAAGAAGTTATGTTTGTTTTTCTCAAATAAAATTACGGAAATAATGTTTCATTGAATTTGGATGATCAAGTATCAATAAAAGCAACGTTTTTCATCGTTTTTTATCATTAGAACATCTTGTTTTGCTTTTATTTTAAAATGGGAATTGAAAATGGATGCTCAACATTCAAATGCGTTTTTCTCAAAACGCATAGTTTGTACATGATGCTTTTTGAAATGTTGACGTCGAAATGTCTGTGCAACTCAGCAAAATCTATGCATCTGACATCCTTGATTTCAAAGTATATTATCATATCGTCAGTTGTGTGCTATCTTGTGACAACGACCATTTAGTACTTTTCGAGAAAATCGATTTTTAAAGTTTGTTGGTAAATAATTTCAAAATTATGAATGATAGAGCCAAACTTTTTGATGCAATCGGCTCGTACACTATCGCTTAACAAACGTTCCAAGTTTCAACTAATTTGGTTACACCAGTTAAAAGTTATAGTAAATAATGTAAACAAAAATCTGAAAAGCACGTGTCACAAGTGTGTTTCGAAAGTAAAATTGTACTACGTGTCACAAGTGTGCACAGAATTTCCATACAAACTAAAATAGGCTTAAATCAATAGTTTAACCGACTTAATCAGTATATTTTCTAAAACAAAAGGTTGCATTGCCTTTAGAAAGTATGTGTGTACATAAATTTGTGAAAAACAAGAAAAATTTTCCACATTCTCCAACAACATGTATGACGTGTCACAAGTGTGCACGATCATTTTGATGATAAATTGGTCTATGTCACAAGTGTGTATTGCGATATCCGGGAAACGGAAGCGAGTTTCCAAAATCGGGTTAAAGCATCTTGTAGTGTTTGTTAAGTATAGCAAAACGTCATCATTAACTCATTTTCGACCAAAATGGTCTATGTCACAAGATAGCACACAGCTGACGATATGAAAGCTTACGATTAAAAGGGAGTTTTGTCTCGAGTTTTCTAAAGCAGTTTGCAGACGATTAAAAGATCGATAGCAAAAATTCTGTCTAGCTCGGACATTGATTTAAATTGAACAGAAGTTGTCTAAGAACTATCGTCCAATTGCACCTTAAGATTTCAGTTTGGACATTACTTTGAAAATCTTTGACAACACAAAGAAAAACACAATTATTGACAATAAAATGAATAAAGAGCTGCACAGAAAAAAATATTTGAATTTACTCGACACGGAAAAAATGAATGACATGTAAACTCAGTTGATGTAAACTGGAGATTTGACGTAAACGGTTGAACCACACATAAGATCATGTTTTTACGTATAATTTGTTGCAAATTTACATCAAATTGCATTTAAATTTAAATGTTTAATGACGTGCAAAAGTGCTACATCATAAATGATGTAACATTCGGAAATATTTTTTTGTGTGTGCTTTCATTTTTAAATTAATATAAAAGTATAGGATTTTGAAAAACTATGCATTGTAATGAAGGACGTTCACAAATGTTGTCCTTTTAAAATATAAAGTTCAAAGCATCAACAGTAGATTATTTTTTTAAGGTTTCAGATTCATCACCCAAGTCATAACTTACAAGTCTCGACATCGCGCCCAGCACCAGCTCACGTAACCGCCACCAAGAATTGCTGGCAAATTTGCTCAAAACACTAAACGTCAACCCAAGTACTCTCGTTCAACAATGCAATTATGGCGTGTCTGTTCTTCCCCCGGAGGTGAGAAAAATTACTTCCAATTGCCTCTAATCACAAGCAATGCCCAGCTTCCTCTTAGAATCGTGGATTCACTCGAAGAAATCGTTCGCGAAATTTGCGCGCCGGAAAAATCCCCCCGAAAAGCGGATCCTGCTGCTCACAGTCACGATTCCGCAAACGGTTACGGATTTAGGCACGTCCTCGTCAACGCTCGCCACCAAGCCAACTACTGGCGACGATTCAGCTGTTTGAGTTGTGTTCAGCTCATTAGTCCCAGAGTGGTGGACAACATGTGCTGCTGCCCTTTTTAGTGGGGTGGACAATTTGATTCAATCCACCACACTGTGTAGTACTTCCGAAATATCTACTTGAACAGATCGCACACTCTCCGTATAATGAATGGCACACGAGAGTCAACGTCGCTGATGGTCGCCATTGGTCATTAGACGGAGGGCTCCCGCCCCAAAGGTGACATCTTTTTTTTCTGGTACAATTTGATTCATTGTTGTAGCCATTTGTAGAAGCTGCTAGTCGCTGGCTGACCAGGTCGTACTCTGATCGGTGATCAAGCTCTATTAGTGAGAGAACCAACGACCCGTCCACGTGCAGAGCCAGTTTAAGGGGATTCGCGATTGACGGTGTGCGTCACACTCTCTTAGGAAAACTGGGAAATGCTTGTTGGCACAGTTGAGCTTTTGCTTGAATTTGAAAATATAGCAAAACATATCCGCATCCTTTATAAAAAAAAAAGATATTTTCTGGTCTCTTCACAAAAAAACTATTTACAAAGATGGTGAAGTTTGGTCATGACTGCTACAGAGAAAAAAAAAAACATCGCTTTTAACCAAAAAACGATTTTAAGTGGTTATTACTATGAAAACTAACTAAATCCACCTTAATGGTTGGTGCCTTCCTCACTCATTACCAAAAATGTATCACACAAAAAGGTCATGAGAAAATTTACATCAAGGTTGCCAGATCGTAAATATTTTGGACTCGTTGGAAAGGTTTTTTTATAAACTAGCCAACGATAGGTCGGATGATTGATCCGGACATAGTTTTCATACAGATAAGTAAGATGCGGCTTCAAAAAAGTACATAAATATCACTTAAGTGATCATAACTTGGAACAGGGTTGCCAGATCGCCAATATTTTGAACTCGTTGGAAAGGTCTTTCGATAACCTATCCAATAGTGTGTCCCAAAAAAAAGCGATGTGATGCAAACCTTCGGATTTCGATAGGTTTTTGCCACAGGAACAATGTTTTCATACAATGAAAAATTCCCAAAGATCGTTTAGAACTCGCGATTGGCGATTTACTGAAAAATGGTACGTTTTCATTAAAAAAAAATATATTTTGTTCTAAAACCAAGAAAAATGCGTTCAAATTGCCCCGTATTTCACTTTAAATCATAGTTAGGAATCCTACATACAATGTTATGTATTCATATTGGTCCAGGAAGTCGTAATTTTTCATTGGCAGCATGTTAGAGTTGGAAAAATGAATATTTTTGCATAAAATTTGGCATTAAAACCAATACCATTATCAAGTAGCTTACTTTTTTTTAACAATTTTGCTTTTTAACAATTAGTTTTTGTGGCTTCAGTACCGCCATTTTAGTAAAATAAAAATGCCAAATTCTCAAAATTCCCTAAGAAAACTATTATTTTTTCAATAACACGCAAGCAAGCGTGACAAAGTGTGACAAGGGGGGAGGGGGGGGGGTCAATGAGACCGTGACGTAACGCTAGATTACTTCTTGAATACTGAAAATTCAGTCTTTAAATATATACAAAAAATTATCTAATCAAACTTAACTCATAAGTCTAACACAGGTTTTTAATGATAGATTTATAATATTAAATTATCTGATTTTCAAAAATTCTATTGATGGTGATTTCAACAAACTTAAAAAAAATCAAAACGCAAACTTGACGTGACGTATTTTTCGAGGGGGGTTGGAGCCAGAGTGACAAAGTGTGACATAGGGGAGAGGGGGGTTAATTTTGACAGATTTTAGCGTTACATACTTTAAGGATTCATTTTTTCTACATTTTCCTATAATTCTGATATTTTAATGAGTAAGCAGCACTGTCAAATTAATTTTGAACAACTAAATTTTTGTTAGTGAAAAAGTTGAATAATAAAAATTGATTTTTTTTCAAAGAATGTAACAATTTATTCCTGACAAGTACTAAGCAACTAATAACGTTCTCAAGATATAGATTTTTTTAAATATTTTAAAAGCCTTTTTTGTATGGACAGCTTCCAAAATTGTGTGGAGACTTGTGAGGACGAATTAATAATGAAAAATGTCATAGGAAAAAATATACATAATATTTCATTAGATTAGACAAAAAAAAGTTCTCCTTTTCAAACAACTTAAATTCTCATAACAAAAAAAAACTAATTTAAAAACTTCCCTAAAACACAAGCCCACTTCTACCGCTATGCACTTCCCACTTTTTACCCCAGTTGTTGTGATGCGGGGCTGATGGGTACATAAACTTGACCGTGGCATTAGACGGGCCCGCTAAAAACAGATTCCTGTTGATGTATACGGAGAGGTGTGTGAGACTTAGATGCAAGCTCGCGATACAGCACCGAGAATAATTAGATGCACACACTGCCGACAGCATCAGCAAGCACACATAGTCACAATGGTGACGATGATCCACTAATCACACGACAGATTCTCTTTCTCTGTTTTTCTCACTTCACCTGATTCTCCTGACCCATTGATTAATTTTTTTGCTTGACTTATTTCACATTTTTTGACTTAGTTTATAATTAAAAACAATATTTTCTGAAAAATAAAATAAAAACTTTTCCAAATTTTGCTTTAAAACTGTTAAATCATTCATATTTTAGTCGAAATTATTATCGTACGATCGGCCTCGTCAGGTTAGAAGCTGTTTCAATATTTACTAAATGATTTGTTGAAAATAATCTCAAAAAAGGATGCAAACAGAATCTAAATGTCAACAGTTTGTCATTAATGAAACCAGGATGTCCTCAACTGAAATGCTTGTTTTTTTTTAATTGCGTATTTTCCATGAAAAAAATCAAAATATTTACAAAAGACTACATTTTTTCAAGCATAACAAAGCTTCTAACAAAACAGAACATTTCCATACCTAAATACTCTTAATAATCCACTTTCTAGCGCAACATCCACCTACACCTCTTTACCGTTTACTGGGTGACACCTCGTTAAAATGGCACTTAATTTGAATTACCAGCACATTTTTCGCCACCAGACAGTTTTTTTTTTTTTTTTTTTTTTTTTAATTTATATTTATTTTGATTTTCTCTTCCATGTACATTCATTCAGTTAAAATATTATTGAGTGTCCAATCACAATCGATGACTTTTCACCTCAATTTTAAATACTAGTAATTTTCATTTATTCATGAAATATTGTAGCTTTCGCTATTCAGTGATTTCAAATGTAGGAGGTCCTACATGTACAAAAGGGAAAAGGGATACCTTAAAACTAACTTATAAACTATATAAAGAGCGGATCAATGCAGCTGAAGACTGCAATGATTTTTGTCGAAATGCATCAATTATCTTATTGGACATAACATCCAAAGTGTCAACTTCGGCTAATTGATGAAGTTCACTGGTGCTGAACCAGGGAGGAAGTTTCAGAATCATTTTCAGAATTTTGTTCTGAATCCTCTGAAGTTTTTTCTTCCTGGTTAAGCAACAGCTTGTCCAGATCGGCACAGCATAAAGCATGGCAGGTCTGAAAATTTGTTTATAAATTAACAGTTTATTCTTGAGACAAAGTCTAGAATTCCTGTTTATAAGTGGATACAAACATTTAATATATTTGTTACATTTAACCTGGATACTTTCAATGTGATCCTTGTAAGTAAGGTTTTTGTCAAAAGCAAGTCCAAGATATTTCACTTTATCCTCCCACTTTAAATTTACCTCATTCATCTTTATAATGTGATGACTTTTTGGTTTAAGAAAATCAGCCCTTGGTTTGTGAGGGAAAATAATAAGTTGAGTTTTTGCAGCATTTGGAGTAATTTTCCATTCTTTCAAATAAGAATTGAAAATATCCAAGCTTTTTTGTAATCTTCTTGTGATGACACGAAGGCTTCTACCTTTGGCGGAGATGCTTGTATCATCAGCAAAAAGTGATTTCTGACATCCTGGGGGCAAATCAGGCAAGTCAGAAGTAAAAATATTGTATAAAATTGGACCCAAAATGCTTCCTTGAGGGACGCCGGCACGTACAGGTAGTTGATCAGATTTGCTATTCTGATAACATACCTGCAGAGTACGATCCGTCAAATAATTTGGATAATTTTCACGATATAAATCGGAAAATTAAACCTTTTTAATTTCGCAATCAAACCTTTATGCCAAACACTGTCAAATGCTTTTTCTATGTCTAGAAGAGCAGCGCCAGTAGAATAGCCCTCAGATTTGTTGCTTCGAATCAAATTTGAAACTCTCAACAACTGATGAGTAGTTGAATGCCCAAGGCGAAATCCAAACTGCTCATCAGCGAAAATTGAATTTTCATTAATGTGCGTCATCATTCTATTAAGAATTATTCTTTCGAATAATTTACTAATAGATGAAAGCAAACTAATGGGCCGATAGCTTGAGGCTTCAGCAGGATTTTTATCCGGTTTCAAAATCGGAACTACTTTGGCATTTTTCCAACTACTGGGAAAGTATGCCAAATCAAAACATTTGTTGCAAATTTTGACCAAGCTACTTAAAGTTGCTTCAGGTAATTTTTTAATTAAAATGTAAAAAATGCCATCCTCACCAGGGGCTTTCATATTTTTAAATTTTTTGATAATAGATTTTATTTCATTCAGATCTGTATTAAAAACTTCATCTGATGAAAATTCTTGATCAACAATATTCTGAAATTCTATTGAAATTTGATCTTCAATAGGACTCAAAACATTTAAGTTGAAATTATGAGCACTCTCAAACTGCTGAGCAAGTTTTTGAGCTTTCTCCCCATTAGTTAATAGAATATTATCACCATCTTTTAAAGAAGGGATTGGTTTTTGAGGTTTCTTAAGAACCTTTGAAAGTTTCCAAAAAGGTTTGGAATAAGGTTTAATTTGTTCGACATCTCTTGCGAACTTTTCATTTCGCAGGAGAGTGAATCTGTGGTCAATAACCTTTTGCAAATCTTTTTGAATTCGCTTCAGTGCAGGATCACGAGAACGTTGATACTGTCTTCGGCGAACATTTTTCAGACGAATCAAAAGCTGAAGATCGTCATCAATAATGGGAGAATCAAATTTGACTTGGACTTTAGGAATAGCAATATTCCTAGCATCCAAAATTGCATTAGTTAAAGATTCCAAGGCTGAATCAATATCAGCTTTGGTTTCTAAAACAAAATCATGATTTAAATTATTCTCAATATGATGCTGATACCTGTCCCAATTAGCTTTGTGGTAATTAAACACAGAACTATTGGGTCTGGTAACTGCTTCATGAGAAAGTGAAAAAGTTACTGGAAGATGATCAGAATCAAAATCAGCATGAGTCACTAAAGGACCACAATACTGACTTTGATTTGTCAAAACCAAATCAATTGTTGATGGATTTCTAACAGAAGAAAAGCAAGTTGGCCCATTCGGGTATAAAACCGAATAAAGACCAGAAGTGCAATCTCTGAATAGAATTTTACCATTGGAATTTACTTTTGAATTATTCCAAGATTGGTGTTTGGCATTAAAATCACCGATGATCAAAAATCGAGATCTATGCCGAGTAAGTTTATTCAAATCCCCTTTGAAATAATTTTTATTTTCCCCAGTGCATTGGAAAGGCAAATATGCAGCTGCAATCATAATTTTCCCAAAAGAAGTTTCAAGTTCAATGCCCAAACTTTCAATAACTTTTAACTTAAAGTCACGTAACGTGCTATAAGTCATACTACGGTGGATAACTATTGCAACTCCACCGCCATTTCGATTCATTCTGTTATTGGTTATAACTTTATAATCTGGATCACTTTTCAAAGAAGTGCCAGTTTTTAAAAATGTTTCGGTTATAACAGCAACATGCACGTTATGAACTCGTAAAAAGTTGAAAAATTCATTTTCTTTCGCTTTTAAAGAGCGAGCATTAAAATTCATAATATTGATGGAATTACTTAGATCCATGATTAAACTTCAGGGTAAGAACAACATCATTCGCAAATTTTAATCCAATCTGGATTGCTTCCATCATGGATGTAGCATTACTCATTGTTTGAATCAAACCAAACAGTGAGTTTTGCAAAAAAGTCATTTTTTCAAACGTAACATCGCCGAGATCAGAAGATCCCAAAGCGTTGCCAGCAGAAAAATTTTCAAATGAAATTTGAGGTACCTGCCCAATTTGAAGATTGGTAGAGGATTTAAAATTCGTGGATGAACCCGAACCCGAAACGACGTTGGCATAAGAAATACCATTAGTGTTACCTAACTTTTCCACGGTAGGGGTATTTCTAGCATTGTTCGAGTGAGACAGCACGAACGTTTGATTTAAAGATGCAGGTACAACCTGACTTTGAGAAAATTTCGGTTTGGATTTCGGCTGATGCCTAGCACGAGAATCCAAAACCTTTTTTCTGATGGGGCAATCCCAGAAATTTGATTTGTGATTTCCACCACAATTTGCACATTTAAATTGGGTGACTTCTTTCACGGGACAATTGTCCTTGTCGTGAGAAGAATCCCCGCAAACCATGCATTTTGGAACCATGGCGCAATGATCAGTACCGTGACCGAATGCCTGGCAACGCCGGCACTGGGTCAGATTCTGGCCATTACCGCCATGTTTCTTAAAATGCTCCCACTTTACCCGTACATGGAACAAAAACTGAACTTTGTCCAAAAGTTTCAAATTGTTGATTTCATTTCTGTTGAAATGAATCAGATAAAATTGAGAAGTCAAACCAAAGCGAGAAATATTCCCGTTTGATTTTTTCTTCATTGACTGTTTAGAATTTTGGAAAGTAACTCAGGTAGTCTTTAAAAAGACTGTGAATTTTGTTTGAAATAACTCTGAGCTTAGGTAGTAAAAAATACCGCAGCTCTAGTGTCCGTTCACCTCGAAGGTTCGCAAGACACTGTCGCCACCAGACAGTAACACCGGCCAGACTGAGTGGTGATTTGTGGGCAAAATTGTTGTGACAATACGATTATTAGACGCGTATTGAAGGTGTGACTAATTTCGTGACAAAAAGTAGAGAAATGGTTTAACACATGGTGTATAGTAGTTTTCATCATCGTTTGATGTGCACGAAATTTAAGCATAACGGTACATTGCCATTTCAAAAGCTTCCAATTTTACCTCAAAGGTTACATAATGCGATTCATTAGAAGACTAGGTTTCACAGAATGACGCAAAACAATTCATTCTTCTACCCAAACCGGAGCTAATTCAGCTCTCTCTTTCACTGCAGCGTGTCCGATTATCCAGTAATTAAGATGCCACCTAGTAATCTCAACAAAAAGAGTTCGTGACTGATGTGACAGAAAAACCCCCTCAACGACCATGTCCGGAACACGTTGTTTGGTGCGTGGCGCCACGTCAATTCCATGTAACTACGATGTGCTAGTAATGTAATCGATTCTTAATGAAGTCGATTGAAAAAAATCATCGTTTATTGTTTGATTAAGTATGATTTCATCACATCACTTCTTTGGAAAAACTTGAAACACTTTTCACCATTAGCAGCTTCTAACAAATCATAAACTGCTTGCAATTATTATGACACACGTCCAAGACACAATCCTAGCGCAGCCAGATCTTCCATGAACTTGTGAAACGTGACTCAACACGTTTACATCAACGCCAGACCTTGCGATAGCACGAGAAAGTGTCAGATTTGTCAATGTTTACCCCCTATCTGCGTTGGTAGCCACTCGAGCGATGAGGATGGACACGAAGCACAACATTGACTCTTCCAATTTAAACCTTGGCGCACTGCGGCTGCCGGTCGGTTCCAGTTACCGATGGCCGCCGTTTGTTCTTGGATTAGAGAGTAACTACCTGACGGGGTGCGGTTAAAACTACTGCAGTGGGAAAGCTTTTCACTTGAACCCATTGCAGATGTTCTGTGAATTGGGTTTAGCGCTAATAGAGATAACTTTGATTTGGTTAAGTAATCGAGTCAAGCATGACCATTGTGAGGAAAAGCACATTTGATTGACTAAACAAAATTCAAATTCAAAATGATCTTCAATCAAAAAGATGAATCATACCGTTTTACTGTACTGATAGAAAAACAAATATGGCGAAATTAATGCAAATGTTTTGACTGCAAGAAACCCCAAGATTTCTGAAGCACCTGAACAAATGTTTGCTAAAGTTGTATTTTTTTTTCGGTGTAGGAAGACTTATCTTGCATAAAAAAAACCTTGCCAATCGAGATCAAGAGAATCGAAATTATGGAAAAACATAACAAATAGCAAACTTTTGGTTTGGAGCATAGCCGTAAGGTTTTTAAATAACAAAAAAAGAACGAGTTGCCCAAGTTAGACCGAAGTCTGGTAATGTTTCCTGTTTGATTAGATTAGGTGGATGAGTTGAGGGATAGAATGGAGGAAAAAATTAGTTTCTTTTATTTTTCAACGAGATTTGGCGCCAGTCTGAATGTATTCAAATGTTTCTGTAACTTCCATTGACTGTGAATTCCTGCATTGCGACGTTTTTCGAAAGCAATTTAATATTCTAGGCCACTAAACAATGATTTTAATTTTGGCATTGATTGGCCCTTAGATGCAAAAGTATCGTTAAGGCATCAAATTATCAAATTACTATTTAATCTTAAACTATATAGATCGTAAAAAAAATATTGAAAAATATATTCCACAGCGGCTTCAAGTGTGAAACGGGACGCCATTTCTTAGACACCTTTAGTTCAACTTGAATCAGATTTTTTTCTTTTTCATGTATAAGAACTAAAATTATGCACTCCTCACTATTGATTAATCAAGGAAACAAGAAAAATTAAGGTTGGAGGAGGCCATTTACTTTGAAAAACATTTGCAACATTGAAATTCAGCAAGGACTTCGCCGCCCTGGGCTCCTAAGTGTATGAAAGTATGGCACGGAGCGACGGCGCCGAATACCCATATTTACACAAAGAATTTTATAGCGCCCGCCGCTAAAATTTTCAAGATACAATACAATAAACTTAAGAGTTGAACTTAAACTTGCTGCACGCCAGACACAAGTTCACATAGTTACGCTACGTTAGCTTTTATCCAGATCAAACAGATCAAGTGATGCAGTAATTATTTTGTAAGATGTGTATTATTAATTACACATGTAAGGTTGTTCCTTTGGCATCGTGCAAAAACTGTGCGTAGTAAGTATTCATTCAGGTTTACCCAGTACAAGGCGGTAAATCATTTATTCATTGAGCATCTATTACGTCAATTGAGGTTCTAGTTAGAAACTAAAAAAAGTTTGATAACATCGACAATGTATTACTTCTTTTTTGTACAGGATTTTCCATGGTTAAGAATTGTTCCGATTTTTTTTTAAAAACACCTGATATTAATTATTCGACTCACTTTTGTTTGGATGTCAGCACTTTTTCCAACAAATTTGATTTTCGTCCAACAAGAAACACAATCTTCTGCACCAATCACTTAAATTTTCAAATGTAACAAATCACAGCTTCTTCCAAGAATCACTCCAGAATCAGCTAGTTATCACCAGCAGCCGCGTAGCACCACGTACAACCTTATTGCAAAACTGTTTCAAATTGACAATGGCTTCGAATAATATGCCAATATTTATACAAGCTGGCGACGGGGCTCGAACCAAAGACGTCACCCGTTCGGTGCCCATGGCGTAGCCGACGAACCTACCTTGGGCACGAAGTCGGCAGCATCTTCGGTGTGTGATAAGCCCAGATACTCCCGCCCACACCCCGAAGTCCAGCCGATTGGTCAACCGAAAAGGACTGCTGTGGGCAGACACGCGGCTATCAAACGGTACACGCGACATGTGGCCTTATCGAAACCTGCCTTCGAAGCCCGTGGCTTGAATTGTTCTGTGCCATCGGAACCAAAATCACTCCACCATGGTTCTGTCAATCAAGCGGGTGGATGCAGGCTGGAAGGGATTGGTTCCATGCGCCAACCGAGTGACAGCCGGAACACTCGCCGGGCTCGTGATCCGGAAAATTTTGATATTTGCATGCTTGGTGGTTCACTTGAAGTTGAGACGTTTGGCACACATTTTGAACACTGTTTGAGAAGAATAAAACAATCAGGCTTAAGTAGCAGTTTATAAGTGTGTAAAAATTTCCACTGGTCTAGTCTTCAATTCAATTTAGTGTTTTCAAGTGCCCACAAGTGGAAGTAAAAATGTACGTCAATTCGTTCCTGCCATGCTTACTTGTCAAATACCGATTTGGACAATTATTTTATAAAATAAAAAAAAAAACATCACGTTACTATAATACATATACTATGACTCACCTTCTGTGTCGAAGCCACCTAAAATATCAGGACACTGTTAAACCCCAAACAGCTAGAAATCAATAATCAATTTGACTGAAACGCAAGAAAAAATTAATTGAATTGTTTTGCTGTGAAAATGACAAGCTCACATGAAGTCGAACGTAAGGTTTAACCTTTTGATAAAAATTTTTTTTAGCATAACAAGTACAAAAATAATTAAATTAAGCTGACTATTTTGACTATTTTATAGTAATTAGTCTCAAGTATCACTTAATGAGAAATTCTCACAGAATCCCGGAAATCGATTTATCTGTATGTTTTTTTTTTTTTTAATTGGCTCAAACAAAACATTTTGTTTGGGTACAAATATTTGAAAATATGTATCTTTTTAAAGAATTTTATGATCGATTTTATGTCTTTGGAAAAGTTTTAGATATTGATGAGGACTATTCAGAAAATTGGATAAGAGGAAAAACTATTTTTGCCGATTTTTAAACTATTTTTCAAGAAAAAGAAACAATTACCAAAAAATCGTATTTTGCTATTTTTCAATATGATTTACTAAAAATACTCTCAACTCAAGCCATAAAAGAAAGTGTTGACAAAAAAAAATTGAGCCAAGTTTTGGTCTTATAAAAAAAAAATCTTATACAATAATTTTGTTGACTATAGTTTTTCATGTAATATCGGAGTTGCAATCGAAAATTACTTAACAAAAATTTTATTTAAGTGCACCGTTTTCACGATATGATCACCTAAAGTTATATTTTAAATAAAAGTGCTCAGTTTTTCGATTTTTTATAATAGTGCCCATGAGTAATTATTTCCGAAAATATTTTTTTAGGGACATTGAAAATTGAAGCTCTGGTTGCCGAGATACAACGGAAAAAAGAAAAACAATAAAAAAACAAATGTTTCTCAGCAAATAACGGTTCAATTTCTAAATGTTGAAAATTAAATATTGTGAAATTTCTGACCTCTTTGAAAAATTAGTTTGAAAATTTTTGGTGTCAAAAAATGTTTAGGTATCAAAAGATCGGAAATGTTATGCCATTTCCGATGGCACATAGGAAGACTTGTGAAACGTAGACCAGTTCGGATCCCGGATGACGACGTTATACCAGGTTGGTACGAAATTTAAACGAAAAATCAATTCTATCGACCCACAGGCCCCCAAAACGTTGTTATATCCACTCCAAAATGTTTATTTAGCAAATCTACGGTAATATATTGACATTAAGTTGAATTAATTTTGCAAAATCAAGTTTAGATAAGTTTTATATAGAATTTCCTTTATATTCAATAAAATTTCTTTACTAAATTACTCAAGCATGACTATTTGGGGTAGGGACACTCGAGTAATGGAGATTTATCAATAAAAAGTTATGGTTCTGTTTATATTTCGAAAGGTGTACATATGTTTTTGCCCTACTTCTGCATTTTGTTTAAGAATTTGTTATGGAACTTTTAATAGAAATCATAATTCATGAGCTTTTTTGGCAAAATGTTCAGCATGAGTTCTGAACAAAACTTAGTATAAGGTTTTTGCATGAGTTCTGAACAAAACTTAGTATAAGGTTTTTGTCAAACTTTCAATTTTCACATGTGTACAATTTTTTGAAAAATATTGTGTGAGTGACTAGATTAGATTAGATTAGATTAGAAATATTGTGTGAGTGACTTCAGTCACTTTTTTACACTCATTTAACAAAGTTGTTTATGATAAAAAAAAAAGTTTGATTCATAACCAAATAAAATTGCTCAGGAAAAAAGCCCTTTTATGCTAGATAAACACTTTTTCTAATATTGGGGGAGCAGTCGTGGCTGAATGGTTACGATGTTCGCTTTGTAAGCGAATGGTCCTGGGTTCGATTCCCATCTGCCCCCAACGAGAAAGTTCTGGACTCATTGAATTGGAATTAATGAAAAACATGAATGTTCACGACGGGGTTCAATCCCCTGCCCTTTGGATTGGCAAGCAAAAATGCTTTCCACTTGCCACTAGCGAAGCGAAGCGATAAACACTTTTTCTAATATTCAACGTAAACAATATTGAGAGTCCTGTCCCGTTTTCCATCAGCTGACGTTACCTGAGGTCTTAAATATCACACATTAACAGGAATTCTAAATCTTCATAAACTCTTTTTTCATTGAGACAATCTCGTTGTTGAATTTGGCATTTCAATGCGTATAGCAACAAATAGGAACAATTTAACACGTGGTTTTGAACGATCAAAGGAATTCCCAGCCGTAGGGCTGATAGGAAACCCTTATCGTTGTGGAACTGTGAAAATTTCCAAACGGCAGGGCTAGTGGGAAAAATCTTATCTTTGCCGTTCGTAAACCATGTAATTTCCAACCATAAAGATGTTGCGAAAGTGTTATCTGCACTTTTGCAAACGATGGTATATATATTGTTTATGGTCTCTTCAGTTATCAAAATCGTCCTTGGGGACAATGACTCACTCATTCAGTTTGAATTTTGATTCGTGCAAACTATGAATACAAAAAGACGAGTTGTTCCTTTTAATTCCGCTATATATTTTTAATATCTTATTTCGTCTACTACTTGCAGACTTCATCAGTGTTCTGTTCTCGACACGCTCAACCAAACCACAATTCGTGCAAAGTTTATTCGCATTTAAACTAACCTACAAGTTGAAAACTGGTTTTACACTTTACATGTTAGCGAACATCGACCTATTGAGCGTCAAAATTGACGCATCGCTCTTTTACGTCATTTCATCAAACGTTTTTTTTTTTTTCGAATGAATATTAGCTATTAGGGGGAGAGGGGGTAATATGCACCCCCTAAGGGAAAACTGTGATTTCTCAACCATTACAGCATTACTGTGGAAGAATTTTGTTCGATGTTCTAAAACAACTATTATTCTTCGTCATCCATGAGAAAAAAGTCTTAAAAAAACTCAAAATTGTTCGAAAATATCAAATTTCTAAAAACATTTTTGATTCATTTCAAACACCCATGCGGGGCAATATGCACCGCAACATTGGGGCAATATGCACTACAACAACGGGGCAAAATGCACCACAACATGGGGCAAAATGCACCGGGTAAAAGCAGTTTTCACTAGTCACCACTAGATGACACCGCTGTTTTTACAAAGGAGCTTCACAGCGGTGCATTTTGCCCCGACCACGTTTTTTGCAGAAAATTTAATAAAAAAATGCATTTTTTGATGTTTTTGGACTCATCTATCTACAGAATTGTGAAGATTATGGCAAAAACTATACACCTCAACACTTACAATAACAATAAATGCTTTTTATAATGTCCAAAAATCATAATGAAAGTTCAATGAAAATTAGATGAAAACACAACATTTTAAAGTTTTGCAAATAACTTAAGCTGTTTTTATACTACGATGCTCAATTTTTTCCAGCATGTTTTAGCAACGTTAAGCTTCCAATTTCTATGATTTTTTCCCCGTAAATTCTTCCAAATACCGAGAAAAGCAGGGGGTGCAATTTGCCCCGGGGGTGCATATTACCCCCTCTCCCCCTACCATGTAAAATCGAGCGTTGTTTTTCAATGGACCAGATGGCAGCTAACAAATGGTAGGTCGTTAGCGATGTCTATTGTCAAACCACTTCCGAGGGATGGTTTATCATGGTTGGTTGACTATGGGATTCACTTATCTGAATGAAAAAGAAGAAATGATTAACAACCATTTTTTATTCATTTTTTATCTGAAACCATGTTATGGTAAAGTTGTGTACTATTTTTACCAAATTCTATTGTTGTCTGTGTTTTCTTAAAATTTTAATTCACAACACTTTTTGCTGTGAATTTAAAAAAAACCTTCTTCAAATGTAATCTCCCTCACCCCACCAGAATCTGGTTTGAACTTGACCCAAAGCAAACTACATCCCTCAGCTGGGCAAATTTTCACCTGCCACGGGAATGCGTCGATTAAAAAACAGCTTTGCCGCTGGATATGATGAGGTGACTAAGCAAAACTGGGAGCTTTTCATCGCTGCTACTAACCTAACACCAAACACAAAGCATCTCATTTCGATCGCCAGCGCTGATAACCGGCTTCGTCTAGACAAACTTTTGCGTCTCTCCCACGTTTTTTTGTTTTCTTTTTTTCTTAGTACACACTCATTTTGGTTCATTGTGGTGTGGCAAAAAAGAAATGCTCTCAAGGAAAAAAACTGCTGCTGAAGAATAAAAATAATTTTTGGGAAGAAAATTGGCAAGGTTTCCAGAACTCTTGCCTGTGTCCTCCTCCCATTGACGCATGTTTGCCAAGGCATGTGCGATAGGATCACTTCATTAAACCACCATTGTGACTGATGAAGCGGAACACCTCGTGTATCCGAAAGCATCCAAAATAAAAAAAAAGCAAAAAATACAGTTTTGAATTTGGTCTGAATATGTATTCCAAAGGCCTCGTGGCGCGGTGGTTAGCGGCTTCGGCGGCCGATTCCCAAGTTGCTAGGGGCGCGGGTTCGATTCCTGCCTTATCCTCATGGCCTTCTATCGGATGGGGAAGTAAAACGTCGGTCCATTTGCGTAAAAGAGGTTTTGGGTGACTCACCACACATAACCATCCTAGGACGCCTAGAAATGAGCAGAAACTTGCAACAGAGACCACAAAAGACCCGGGGGTCGTTAAAGTGGATTGCTTTGCTTTTTTTTATGTATTCCAATATGAAAGCATTTTGAAATAAAAGCTTCGTATTAAACGCTCAACTATCGGAGATTTGCCGGAAAATTACACTCGGTGGAATTTCAACTTAATTATATTGTTACTGATGAAAATATCAAACAAATTGAGGTGTATTTTTAGTTTTTAGCATATTGCAAGTAGGTTTTTTCTAAAATTGATAATTTAACATAGTTAAGAGGGACTTAGAAATGTGATAATTTTCATGAAAGAGTGTTGCAAAAAATGTGTAATTTTACATCAGGAACTGGTAAAATTTTCAACACTTTTTGTTGAATTTCACTTCTGACACATTTTTTTTAGATAAAATTGCTCAAAAAGAGGGAATATTCAATCATCACATCTTTAACCATTCAAATTAATCTTTTTTTCAACTGTACAGCAACTCTTTTTGAAAGTTAGCATAATTTACAAACTAAGTCCTCGGGAAAATTTCACTTGGGATAATCAAAACATGAAAAACTATTTTCTTGTTTTGGGTCGTTGACCCATAAATGCTCTTAAGTGTTTGGATATTTTAAAATTGGAAGTTTAAAGAGATAAAATAAAAAATACGAAAAAATGTCCATGTTACATCGAATAATCGAGGCTTCGGATAATTGTGTCTGGACTCTGCTACCTCTTTTGGGATTAAGTACATATTTTATATCAGAAAAATGTTTAATTTTAACTCTTTAACTGTTGAAATTTATCTCTTTTCCATTGTAATTACACTTTTTCAAGCTTAGTTGAGGTAGTGTAGAAAAGTAAAGATGCACCAAACCTGCCCAATTAGGCTGTTCATGAAATATTGCATCAGTTTTTACTTTTTTTACTTAAGGAACTTGATTAAAATTGATTTTTTAAATAAATGTGGAAGCATGCAATTGTGATTTTTTCAGTGATACAGTTTTGTTTGGAAAAAGGTTAAAAAAGCATATTGGTCATACATAAAATGAAGATTGCTGCAAATATTTTTAAACATTAAAATAACCCAAAATGAGTCAAGGATTCAGAGAGCAAAGCTATATTTGTTTCATACAAATCGAAATTCATAGAATAACGAATTGAAAACTGTTCAATATATATTCCTCTACACTGTTTAAATTTTTGTGCTTTAAAAATAACATTAAGGTATTTTGTAAAATATTTGAGTAAAAGTGCACAACAACGCAAAAGTGTGTTTTTGTAAAAAAACTAACTTAATCCACCTATGTGGTTAGTGCCTTCCTCACTCTTTTCCAACAATGGGTGATATGTGATATGATGGGTTTGGATACAAATTTGGTCTAATTTCGTCAAGTTCCGGAATACAAAAAACACACATATCACTCAAGGGCTCATAAGTGGCATCATAAGTGGTCATAGCTTGATACAGGGTTGGCAGATCTTCAATGTTGTGGACTCGTTGAAAAGGTCTCTCGATTACCTAACCAACGATGGGTCGGATGATGGATCCGGACATTGTTTACATACATTTAAGTGAGATCCGGCTACAAAAAAGTACATAAATATCACTTAAGTGGTCAGAACTCGAGACAGGGTTGCCAGATCTTCAATGTTTTGGACTCGTTGGAAAGGTCTTTCAATTACCTAACTAACGATTTATAACATGATGATGTTTGTTTCAGTTTACTGCCATTTATTCAACTTCCGAAAATATGCGAAAACACATTTTTATACATAACTTTTGAATTACTTAGCGAAACTTCAAACAATTCAATAGCACCGTATGGGACCTTAAACCAAGTCCAATGCGACTGGTTTGGTCAAAATCGGTTCAATCAGTGCTGAGAAAACTGAGTGACATTATTGGTCACATACACACACACATACACACAGACATTTGTTCAGTTTTCGATTCTGAGTCGATATGTATACATCAAGGTGGGTTTTCGAGCTTTAAATAAAAAGTTCAATTTTAGAGCAGGATTATAGCCTTACCTCAGTGAGGAAGGCAAAAAGATTTGCATAAGATTTGCATGCCTCATTGATTTTATTTTTGTTTGTTTTGTTCTAAGGAAATCAAACATTACGAAACTTGCAGCGACTAATCAAATTTGTACTGAATAAATGGTCTTATGACTTCTTTATTTTGCTTATTTTTTCATTAGATTATGTCAAAGCTTAGATCAAAGATTTGAATTGCAATACTCTGCAATTTTATCTCTTAGCAGCAAAAACTCGCTGCATATCAATATTGATTGATTTGAGCAGATCCGATCAATTGAATAACCTTTATTTACCAATTAAATTATCACCAAATGTACCTGAGAACTCTCGATTTAATTTTCAAAAGGCCCTATCTGCATAGGAAACACATGAGGGATAGCTTGTTTTGAAAATTTAATCTAGAACTGCAATCAAATAATAAATGCAAATCAAACTGCGCACATTGCTCTTCCTGTTTGTCAAAACCATATCTCCCGTAAAAGATTGATCGAGCCTCCGATTTCCGCTCAACCACCATCAAAAGAGCGTCAAAACAAAGCTCAATGTTTACAGCACGTGCTGCACCATGCGAAATACACTCAAACTGTGATTGTTGGCCAAGTGCTTCTCCATTCATTATCACATCACTATTCCCATTGATGATAGCATGCTTGACCGAAAGCCATTCCGTCTGAGAGATGAGATAGCTTGTCAACGAACCATGGCGATAACGACTAATTTGTCACCCATCGAGCCCCTTTTGGATAGTGATCGAAGGTTAGTTTGAAGTGGGCAAAATAATGCAAACATTGAATTTCAAATCTAATTTACATATTTTTTATTTCCCTTTTCCAAAGAAATTTGATTAATTTAGAGGTACTTTTGAACATTTTTCGACAACTGTGCAAACCACTGTCTCCCATTCACTTCACCCCTTATCAAAATCACGCGTCGTGGAAACCGGTTTCGATAATATGTTGGTCCCACCATTTGGAAGTAAAGTGGGTTGATAACATTGTTATGAGGGGAGGCTCTTAGAAAGAGAGCCAAACAAAAAAAAAGTTTGGTCACATACACACACACACACACACACACACACACACACACACACACACACGAGATGCACGAGTCTGATAGAGCACGCCCAGGACTCAATCAATTTGGCGCGGTCAGCGAGATACTCACATGTGACGGTGAAGTATTTTGATAATTTTCAGGTTGGTAACAGTAGAAGAGTACTTGTTTTAACAATCCATTGATTTTTTGAATAGCCTAATTTTGAATTATTCGATTATATTCGATTATTATCCGATGGGATTTTTTTCTGATGACATGGGATAATAGAGTCTGGACTGTAATTGAAAAAAATATACACTCAAACCCCGATGGTTTGACACCAACTGTTGTCAAACGAACGGGGTCACTTTTTAGTTTGACACCCCTTTTACTCGGAGTTTACATACACTATCAAAAGTTTGTTTTGATAGTGTGCGTGAGCACCGTGTAAAAAGTGACAGTTCGTCACTTTTTAGTTTGACTTTGACCAACTAACGGGGTACAAACTAAAAAGGTGTCAAACGAAAAAGTGACCAACCACCGGGGGTTGAGTGTATTAATTCTAACCTGCTTTGCTATAATTAGTACAGATGTAACTACTGTGTTATTCCAATGCGGAAGGCAACGTATGATAAAACTGCACTGGAGAATTCTTTGATTATGTGCATACTGTCCATATTTAAATATAAGCAAACTTGATCAAAGGCAATGAACAAACATTGGAGTAAACATTATTTCAACTGGGAACTGAAATAATATATTTGTGACGCGGTTTAACCATAATCAATATTGTATTGAAATTGGAAGTGAAACGTGATAAAAAATATCATTCAATTGTACAATAAAAACAACCTAATTCCTGTAAACAACCTTATTTATCAATGTAAGGTTATATTTAAAGATCAAAGAATATCAATATTCATCTATCAACACTAACATATTGCCAACAACCTTCCCAGCACTACTACGGCATCACCCTGCTGATACCCTTTACCGGCCGAGCATACTGTCCATCAACATTATGCTTCTGTTATGGCGTGTATGCGAAGGCTGACCATCGACGAACCACAACCAGCGAAGAACTTGATGGAAATTTCCACTCTGAGCCCACAGAGTTCAACACCACCACCACGATCGATGGATAGATCGATCGGTTGATGGATCGATTAAAGTGCGCGACATTGGATTATGTTTTTGGAAGTACATGCGGTCATGACCTGTACGTTTAACATTGGAAATTTACAGTGAACTTATTAAACTTGAAATACTCAAAAATTGCATGTAGAAGTTGAAATCTAATTTTTTTCTAATAGGTCCTATAAATATATAGGCTTATCGGACCTTTTCAAAAAATAACTCTAGATAAATATCATCATCAGATTTGAGATTGTGTCATACAAATTTCAGCATTTTTGAATAAACCAATCTTACCTCCTGACCCAATGTCACCCCTGATGACGTTAATCTAAAGTTTTTTAACAGCTTAATGAATTTGCTGAGCAATTGAAAATATCTGGAACAATTGCAAGACAAATTACAGTTGCTAAATTTTACACAATTTCACAAGCTCACTATTTGATCACAGCACAGTGACCGTTATTGACCGAGCCATTAAAAATCCATCAAAAGTGACTACTTCAATAAATTTGAATTCTTTCCCTTTTACTAACTTTATTTTGCGAGGTTTAAATGGTTTTTAATGTGAGGTCATCTTCGATGCTGTATTTTTGGAAATTATACATGTTCATATTTCTAATCTAATCTAATCTTATCTAATCAAACCCTAGCGCATTCAATCTTTCGAAGGGATCCTGGAGAGTGCCTTAGGTTAGATGACGCCTAGCACTATTCTTGTCATTTATTAACATCTGTACTGCCCATGTTCACATAAATGTCCCATATGCAAAAACAGCAAACTGAGAAACACGCATTTGAAGTTTGTCTCACACATAAGGCTACGTGTTAAGCTTTCGCGAAAAACCTGGATTTCCTCCTGATTTCTAGAACAATGTACTGGATGTTGTATGCTTTCCTGAAAGAGCACACGATTTTGAACCAAACTGCATCAATAACTCAAAAGCGATGAAAATGCATATGGGACATTTATGCGATCAGGGGCAGTGTAGTGCGCCATTGCATCGGAATGCATTGAAACATCACAGAGGTTAAAGCGGCCAGGCCTACTGCGTAAAGTTTGGTGTGCCAACTGCTCTGGAGCCCACGAAGCCACGAACCGCAGCTGCCCCAAGCGGCGACAGCAGGCGTCGAAACCAAAACCGCTGGTGCGGAAGGCGGAAAAGCAGAGCCCAGCAGTTCCGGCGTTCACGCCGGCGGAGTTCCCTCCGCTGCCGGGCGCAGTTCCGGATGGAAAATCAAAGGATCGCCCTCGACCCGCAGAAAGCAGCAAAAGAAGCAGTGGCTCCCGAGACGGCGGAGCCACGGAGGAGGAAGACGGGAAGGTGCTCTACAGTTCGGCTGAGCTGTGGGGCATTTTCTCCGAGTACATCGGCAGGTTCAAGACTTGCAAGACCCGCTTGGACCAAGTAACCCTAGTCAGTTACGTGATCTCGAAGTACGGAGTTTAAGGAGTTATTTTTGTTATTTTTATATTATCATTAGTTGTTAACCGATCCTCGGTCCTAACCTGGTCACAGCACCTAAAAGGGCCTAATAAAAATAAGTTAAGAATAAAAAAACAGGTTTTCTTTTGCTGACAGTTCTGAGCATTGTCCCAAAGTTTGTTTGAATTTAGTTGCCGGAGTCCCGAGTTATAATAGTTTTCAGTAGTCGGGTGTATACTTGTGTCAAACGCGTTCTGACTCATTTCCCTTTGAAACTTTGTCGCACTTACATCAGCACGACAAGATTGAAACTTCTTTTATATGAAAAATGACAAAAATGCACGGAGTTTTTTTTTTCAGTTTTTATTCAATATCTCAGGATTTAAATCGAATTTTGGGGATCTGTGAAGGTCAAATGTTGAGGCAATGGGAGCTGCACAAAATGGCGTTCTTAACTCAATTTGGCTCAAAATGCACGTGCGACAAGTTAGCACGACATGGATAGATAACACTCACATCACTGCTTCAGCTACTGCCAGTATTAAAAAGTTTCCAAACCTTTTGAATTGTTATATAACAGCAATTTACAGGCAAAATCAATAATTTTCATTGATTTAACAATATGACGTAATCGCCAGAAAAGCATTTTGAATTTACCGCCTTTAGTACAACAGTAACATTTTTTTTTTTTCAAAACTGAAAACCGCTTTTTCATAAAAAAATATTACTGACATTGAAACATATGTTTATTTTTTTAAATTAAGAAGAATTTTTTTTATAATTTGATTTTTCATAGGAAATTTAGAAAATTTGCTATTTTTAATTTACTGAAATGGTTGTATATTCGTACTGAAGTGACAAAAACAAATTGTTCGAAAAGCAAAATTGTTCAGAAAGAAATTGCCTACAAGATGATGGTATTTATAATGGTGGCAACAGGGTTTTTTGAGAGAAAAAGTACCATGAGAGGAGGTATGCACCTGGTAGGCTGACTAAAGTAAATTCTTATTATTTGTTTATAAGCCTTTTAATATGTCGTGATTAAAAATGTTTTACATTTCTTTAACCTTTAATAAGCATAAACTTTCAAAAAAGTTTTTTTTTTTGATCCAATTTTATTTTTTAATCTTTAGGCTGGTACAAATTTTTATTACAGTTTTTGTCATCCCCCAAAATTGGTCCGGAAAATCAGTGGTCAAAAAATATTTTTTCAAAAAACTTCAAAATTTTATTGGAAATTTAAGTGAAATCAGCTGAAATCAATTTAAAATGCATTCCCCTGCGATTGAAATCATTTTTATCATGTTTGGGTTGATTTAAAAATCCTTTACTTTTTTGAAAATGTTCAATGTTTAGTATCGCAAAAAGTTTTTTTCGTTTACATTTTTGTTTTCGTCAAATCTTACATTTTTTGAAAACTAATGATTGCAAAACAACTGAACTAGTGTAAAATGTTATTTACATTTTTATATTTTAGATCAATCATTCGGTTCCACAATTATTATTTTTTTTTTTCGAATTGGTTGTGATTCTAGTTATTTTCTATTTAATACTTTCTCATGCATTGAGAATATGTAGAATAATGGTTGGTTATTGTAGGAATACAAATTATTTGAATAATCTTTGCAACATTTATTACTGCCCAGACTTGTTACTATTCCATTCATACTCAATGCTGAGTTTCTATTATCCTCAAACAAATTTACCTGTCCATATATTCAGATGAAATGATTCACAACTTTTGTGGCTCAATTTGGTTTTTTGCTTTTACAATTTCACCGGGTCAACGCCACGTTCAATGCACTTACCATTTTGAACCAATTTGATATCAGCTACTCGTCCAATAAAAACTCCGACTCCGAATCGGAACTGGGACTGCACCACGCCTAAGCCAAGGCCCTTCAATTAGCTTATTTTCGCGAAGAACCGGCAATTACGGGCACGTGTCGTTTTTTGATCCAATTAGCTCTGCTGTTGATTATATTCAACCGAATAATTTAACCTCCTTTTTTGCACACTATAGCTGGTTACTTTGTACCATGTCACTCGAAAAAACAAAACTCCACGCGAAACGGTTTCCAACCGACGGCTGATAACAACTTAATCAAATCAAATCCCCGTGGGTTTGCAAGCGACGAGCGTGTTCTCCGGCCCAAGTCAACAGCATGACTGCCGGACTAGTCGCCGTTCAAACTGCAACCGAGCTCGAGCAACCGATAGACAGACAGTCAGCGGCAGCGGAAACTATCACACGATAGTTTATCACAATTCCCTTTTGGAGGTCCACGTAACACCACTACAAAGTTTGCACCTAATACTAAGCTAAAACGATTGGCTACATGTGTGTGGATTACTAAGTAAGCCACTTGTGCGGCGCGTCTTTCTTAGCCCTAAGAGTAGTGAAGAGTTAGCACTTACTACTACACGCCCAGTAGTGCCTGTGCACTCAAAAAGGAACATCTTGGTGCAGTTTGCATTTCTTTTGTTTGTGTTGTTACTCATAATAAAGCGGTGTGAGGCAAACAGAACTTCAACCAGCCACCAGGTGGAGAAATTATTTATGTTTTTAACTTCCACTTGTTTGTTTGTTTTGTCTAGTTAGGCTCTGTTTAGTCTAGTACAACATATATACCTACCAGCGCAGTGACTAACGACACTTGGCGAATTCCTGTCTCGTAAATTAAGGCCCATTCTGGAAATCTAAGCGTTCGAAACGATGCATTGTCACGTGCAAGCGAAGAAAAAGTCACTAATTATGGCAGAGCTAATCGGTCCTTAGAGTTATTAAGATTGTAAGTACTGTTGACGGAAACATTTTTTATGAGTCGTTACAAAAAACAAACAAACTAAATTTGTTGTTTAATTAAATTTAATAAGATTTTCTTTAATTCTAAGAGTATGTTGTGATTTTTTTTTTGTATTTCTCTGTTACAGATATAGTTCGAAAGATCATAGTTAGAGAATGAAGATTCTCGAGATTTTCAATTTCCCGGGAATCATAAGTTAAATTTTGCAATTTCCCGGGACCCGGGACATTTAACTCCAAAATTATTGATCTGTCGACAAATAAAAAATAATATAACATTTCCATGAATATAATATTAATAAGGCTGGTACAGAAATTATTAAAAGTTTTTTGTGTTAATTCTTTCATTTTTTGAAAACTAATAATTGTAAAACAACTGAAATAGTGTAAAATGCATTTTATAACACTTTTTTTCCATTCAAATGTTGAGACCATGACTTGTTATTTTTTTTTTTTTATTTGTTTGCCCATCAAGCGAAGTCTATTAATATCTAAGCGGTGACTGCTTGCTTTTTAGGTAATGCTTTTTAGGATCCCCAACTTTGTTGTCGTGTCATCAATAACAAATATTGGGATTTTTTACAAGTTTAATTTTACATTTTCTTAATTTGCAAATCACACAAGAAATGGTGGAATCGGAATGGCCAATAATATTCATATTCGACCATTTTTTACAATTCCTCTAAAAAACATCATTCGTTTCTACCATGCACAACTCAACCCCAAAAAGTCCAACTCTTTATGAATGACCCCCTTTGTCCAAATGATCACGAGACTCCCAAAACGATGGAAAAATACAAGACTGTACACAGTACGTGCCCGCTAGCACGTGTCTTCAACCTTGGACCAAGTCTGGCGCTCCCACGTATTCCAAAAAACGACACTTACACACACACCAGAGACATAGCATTTTTAGAGCATCAAGAACATGTTCCACCAAAGTACAAAAGAGCTCCTAACTATACCTAGCACCAGGCACCTTGGCCTTCACATTGACCCAAAAATATATCGGCGCGATGCTAGGCGATGAAGACAACGACTGGATTTCGTTTGGCGGTCAATGCCAGTTCCGACAATGACCCGACAAACAGGTTATGTGCCACCTTTAACCTGGAGCACCAGTCTCTCAAATCGAATATCGTTAATTTTGATACACTTTATTGCTCGAATTAAAATTGCAAGAAGCTTGGATGATTCACCCAAAAAGCAAAAACAGATTTCTGGAGGAATTTTAATTCACATCAGACAAATCGATCACGCCTGGGATACTTTATCTGACGAAACTTGTAGACAACAAACGAACGCCAACAAGTCTCAACAGCGGGCCAAGTGACTGCAAATCACAGTTATCAATCAGGTGAGAATATGCTGCCCAGCGGTAGGTGTACTGAGGTGGGTGATTCACACCCCACAACAGATGTTGATTTTCGCCGGCGGCAGTGCTAACAGGAGCTAGAAAAAGTTAAGTACAACTATTTTAGGTGATGTAAACATTTAAAAAGACATTCTTTTTAAAAGAAAGCGGTCTAAAATACAAAAAGCAAACAAAACGAACTAATTCTACAAATGTCCTACGTACACAGTAAACTGCGTCGGGAGGTTGCCTACTTGTATAGTTAAATATTTATATAAATGTAAGCTTAAGCCAAAACCAACAATTAGGTAAATGCATAACATCAAACTGCCAATCGTGGCAGGAGTGTATGAACGTTTAAACCGTCGAAACGGATGGAACTCTGATAACATGAGCTAATTTTCCGATGACCCAATGCATGCGATGGACGATTATTGTCTGGGATTTTACCTCTACCCGGAGACAACAAGTGAGGTGAACGAAACAAATACAATACTGGTAATGGAAATAGTGATTTGATAAAATTACCACAAATCTATTCAAATCATTTTTTTATCTATGGAAAATACTGCTTGTGAGCATGATAGGATTTTTAATGATTCATTGAAAAACATGTCATACAATATGAGACAGTTTATTTGTTAAATGGTACTTTTAGTTTTTTCAATGATGCTCTTAATTATCTGTTACCAAGTACAGAAGCAATTATACATTTATCAATTTAGTTTTAGATGATATAAAACACTCAACATTTCTGCACGTGACTTCTCGATTTTTATTCACTCTGAAATGAATTTCAATTTCACCCCAGCGAGATGCATATATTATATTATACTTACAAGACTCTGACTTACCAACGATCATGTTACTCCATCTGTGAATAAACGAATCTATCGTTGGAAGCAGTTACGCCCGACTCATATGCAACACGCAATGATTTTACAGTGCACTTCTGAATGGTACGGATACGAATGGTTTACTTGAGACAACCCGGCATCAACAGAGCTAGCGGATGGATAAACGCATATATGAGCTTGACAGTCGGTCAAGTAGGTTTCCCATACTGATGGGCTACATATTTCTGGGTGTAATATTACGTAAAATTTCATTTTACCTTTCACAAGCAGCTGGATAACTACTTTTCTTGCTGTGTAGATTCGATTATCCGCAAGTTTTAAAGAGAAACTTTGAATTATCGAGGCTGGATCGTATTGTCAGAAAATTAATTCTATTGAATAATGTGTATAATTTTCACGGTGAAAAATTAATTTGTGTAGAATCGTTTATCGATAGACACGCTGGCATTTTGGATCGTCGAGTTAATAGTGGAGCAAAATTTTCATCTATTATATACTAACCGTGTGTGAGTGTTCTTGTGTGTTAACCAGAAAGACCGTCCCATAGCATCGTTGCTCGGAAGGCTCGCTGACGGGTCTTTTATGAAAGACGTTGACGGTTGAGTTCGTCAGATGTGTCGCGTTACAAAATAATTTTGATTGAGCAAAAACGCTGCGTGGTGCGCGAGTGCTTTTGTGTTGAAAAAGACCTTCTAATAGCTTCGTAGCTCGGAGGGCTCGACGTCGGGTGCATGTTAAGTCCTCTCCACAACATCGTAGCTCGGGAGGCTTCGAAAAACCATTACCTTATCCTACTAACCAAATAAAACTAATCCCGTGATGCTGTGGATTCAACAGTCTCAAGCGGTGTCAACAGGTATATAGCGAAAAACTATGTGCTTGATGAGTCTGCAACTTTAATTATCGGACTAACATTCCTCCCCTTCGTTAAACTGCAGGCTTATTGGGAGGGCGCCGGTATTGACAAATAATGTCGGGGTCTTCAGGGGTTGAACAGTGAACGGATGTTTGGCTCCCACTGATCATTTTTGATTCATTGTATTACTTCAGCTGATTTGTTAATAACGGAGTAGCAGCTCATTGGCAGTCAACCATGCTCATGCTTCAATTAAATAAATTGAGATGTTTGGTTGACAGTTCTTCTATTCCGTTTTTCTATTCGAAAAAAGATTAAAAAAAAATAGATTATGTTTAAACATTTTGGAAGCCATATTTAAGTTTAAAAAAATCAAAATAAGACAGCTTAAAACCATTCTTTGTGATTCGATCATGCAACGTGAAATTTTGATGAAGACTTCGGATAACAGTCCACAGTATTAATGTTAATTTCTGGGTTCCAATTGAGATGTCTAAACAGGGTTCCAATCGATCAACAAGACCTTGTAAGTTCAAGATTGGAATCAGTTTTTAATGTTTTTGAAGCTTAATAACTATTTTTTTTTTTGCTCTCTTATATAAATAAATGGTAATAATATCATAATGATTCCGTGACGCTCTATTATAGGTTTTTTTATGGTATAGTTATTATAACTTGGAAATCTAAAATCTTGCTTTGTTTTGCCTTTTGTCAACATTTTTTTGAGACGAGTAGTTTTAAACGTGCAAATTATTTTCATCTGGAATACAACTGTAATCTGGAAAACTGATGTTGAAAATACTCCCAAAGGTGGAGCGTCTAATACTAGCGAAAAAACAATTATGTTCCTCCTAATAGGCAACTTTAACTCTTTGCGAGTTCGTTAAAACATGACCTATTATTTTGAAAATATTCTTAGAATGAGTTCATACTAAAAGGCACTTTCTTTCAATTTAAAATGTATTTTTAATAGTATCATGGTAATTTTATTCTATTTACAGCTTACAACCTAACAACATTGTCAACTCTTCTCAGCGCCCTTCTCCGGCACAGCACCACCCTCGTGCGGACTGACCACGGCGACGGTCAACGCCGGTGGTTTATTGCCACTGCTCACTTCAAACGACCCAAATCTTTTCCCCCCAAAGGGCGATCGCGAATGGAGCCACCGTACTGCCGGATGCAGCATCTTCGTGTTGTACGCGTCGAGATCGGTCCACGTGGCTAGACTAAACACTATTCCTACGGCTACGGTAAGGATGGTACCGAACACTCCGTAATACATGTAGGAGATGGAGTATATCCGGTATAGGAACGATTCATCGGTCAGGGCTGAGGATGTTGACCGAGATGCGAGGAATTCGTGGAGGTAGAGCGTGGCGTTGGTGGTGTCTTGGTATTGGACGGGACAGCTATCGATTGAGGTGGGCAGCACTGAGTTGCTTACTTCGACGTACATCAGGCGACCGGCGACGATCCAGACGGTTATGATGTGGGACACGATCATTCCCAGTGAGGCTCCCTTCCAGTTGGCGAATGGGATGAACATTGCGAGGATAAAGACACCAAGGAGAGGGCCTGAAGTGGCTGATAGTACAAGCACTGAGGATTCTATAACTCCGGAAAGAAGGCCTACGAGGAACGCAATGCCCATGATCAATACGGCGTAGATGGTTCCAACGAACTTTATAACAGTTAGTTGATAGCTGTCGGTTTTCTTCTTCAGTCCAGGAACAAGCGATAAAAAGTCTTCCCAAGTAACGGTCGCCAGTGAATTGATGTTGGAAATGTTCAACGTCAGAGCTCCATTGAACAGAGTGCCGACAAAAAGTCCCCAAACACCAGGAACGTTTGCGAAATAATCCACCATAAAGTACGGTAGAATCTGGTCCATCTTTTCTATAAGTCCCACCTTCAAAGGATCACAGTTTCGATACACGGTGAATATTCCCATTCCGACGAACCAGGGTAACGAAAACAGAACCGCAACCAGCGGGATGTTGATCAGCATGGTTCGCTTGATCTTGGCAAAGTTGGGCATGCTCAGGTAACGCTGGACAAAATTTTGCTGACAGCCGAGCAAACTCAGCGACATGAACAGCTCACCCAACCAGGCGGACGTGGTAGTCACTCGGAGATGCAGATCCGCGGCAAAGTTGAAGAAGTTCATGCGTCCTGAAATAGGGGAAAAAAGTTAACGCAAAAGTCAAGTCAAAAAGGTGTGCGAACTTACCATGTTCTTCCCCAATTTCAACCAGCCGCACCAGTCCGCCATTTTCGACGCTGCAGTAGATCACTATGGCCACAAGCATAGCGGTCATACTCAGGCTTTGGATGACGTCCGCCGCAACAGCCGCTTTCATGCCGCCGAGCGCGTTGAAAAAGATGCTGATACACGTGATGCACAGCAGTGACGCCCAGTACGGAACGCCGATGATGGTGTTTAGGGCGACCGTCGGCGTGTAGATCGTGACCCCGAGGCTGAGTAACGTACGCAGGATGTAGGTTCCCGAGGCTAAACATCGCACCAGGCGGCTGTTGAATCTAGTGAGGAAGAAACAAAAAGTCGGAAATTAGTACCTCCAACAGAGCAAATTGCCGGGAACCTCCCCATCGCTGATAGCCGGTCCGAAACTCACCTCAGCTCCAAATACTGATAAACCGATGTAATGCCCAGATCGAAATAGACCGGAATGAACACGAAGCACACGATCGGGTAGGCCGTCATCATCCCGTACAACGTTTCCCACATGGCCGTCCCCCGGTAGAAGAACTCGCTCGGGTAGCCCAGCACCGAGATGACCCCGAGCGTCCCGCGGGCGATCGACAGCATCATCGCCAGCGTCGAAATGTGGCCGGCCCCGAACACGTAGTCTTCCTTCGTTTTCACCCGCCGGCTGCATAGTCGCTTGCGGATCGGTATCAGCGCCGAGATCACCACGAACGCCACAAAGGCCAGATAGTTCCAGAGATTGCTGACCGCGGCCGGCTCCTCCAGCTGCCGCTGCTTGGATGGGAGGGAAACCAGAGAAAGGGAAATGGAAAGTGAAAATGACGTTGTTTTTAGGCTGGGAAATTGAAAGTTGAGCTGAGCAATTTCTAAGGTTATCGGATATCAGGTTTTACTGTTAGGAATACAGCAATTCGGATATAAATCCTTTCTTATTCATAATTTGCACCAGCCTGCATATTCTAAAATTGTCATTCAGACAAAATCCTTAAGGATAATTTTCCGATATTATGGGTACCCCCGTAGTATATGATTCAAGGAAAGTTCAGTTTTTCATTACATTTTATGAAAAAAAGTTCAGAAGACATAAGTCGATTATTTTTATTAAAAAGATCAGAAAATTTCGCAAAAGCTTTAATTTGAAACACTGAAAATCGGACTAATAGTTTCCGAGTTATCGTCAGCTTAAAATTACAAGCTAATGAGGTGACACTTAGAGAAATTCATTTTCATCAATTTGAATTCTTTGTAAGGCAGTATATCAGAAACTAATTGCCTAATCTTTCAAAGTTCCATAGAGAAAATTATATTAATTTTTCTCAGCTCTTCAAAAATATGTTTTCCAGATGTCGAGATTTATTTTTAAAACTTTAAAAAATATCTACATTTCCAGAGTTTTTTTTTTAAAAGGACCAATAAACTATTGTCTGTCATATGTTTATAGGACCAAATCAAAAAAAACTCTAGATTTATACCTAAAAAGAAGCTATAACTTGAAAACGGTACATTTTACCAAAATTTTCGATTGAAAATTTAATTTTGCTTTAAAAAATGTTTTTTTTTATTTTCTTATCCGTATTTTCGATATTTTCATATCATATCTATCTAGAGTTTTTTTTTGTTTTGAAAGGTCCTATAAACTATTGTGTTTCATATGTTTATAGGACCTTTTCAAATAAAACTCTAGATATCTAGATTTTACACCATCACGCACTATTGTTCAAAAGATGTTTTTAAGTCCCCTAAAATATATCATAAATTTCGACAGTTAAAAAATACTTTTTTTGGAAATTCAACATTTAGTCATTCAAAGTTAAAGAAAAAAAAATGGGATTTTTCCCTTGTACCATTTTTTTCTGAAAACTCCTAATCTAACCTACAACTTTGCCTAAGACACCAAATCGAGCAGATTCTGTTTTTTTTTTTTCAGATCGCTTCTCATTATACAGAATTTGAATGGAAATACTAATGATGCAAAATTATGTCTATTGACAAATGAAATGCATGGAAAAAGTTTCATCCAAATCAAAAAATGAAAATTTAAAAATCGCAAAAAATGCAATGCCGTAGAGAACTACTCAACATGATTTTTAGGGACCCAAACAACCTCCCAAAATTTGGGAGTGATTGGTTAAGCCCACGATTGGCGCAAAGCGAATGAAATTTGTATGGAAATTAATATGGGGAAATTTGCATTTTCACATTTTTGATTTTACAAAATTCTTGTTTTGTTATTTTATGAAACTAACACCGTAGAAGTGTAGCCCTAATGTCCTGAAAAATTCTCCCGAAGACAGTATGGTGCAAAAATGCTTCTAACAAAAGTTACAGAGCGGTCAAGAGAGACATTTCGAAATACTCGGTAAAACTCATACTTTTTGCCAACACTGCTAAGTCAAGCGGAATCTTTCAAAAACTATCTTATATTTGAGGATTTGGGGTGCAACTTAACTAAATAATGTCTTCTGAATATTTTTTCACATCAATTTTAGGTAAGGTTCTTCAAAATATAAGAACAACATGTCTGTTTTGCATTTCCCGGTTCCTTTGGCAATGTTGGCAGAAAATTTGAGTTTCACTGATTATTTCAATACACTTCTTTTGAAAACTCTGTATCTTTTTTATTACGCACTGTGACACCATACTTTCTTCGGGAAAGTTGTTCAGGACATCCAGGGCTACACTTCAACGGTGTTAGTTTCATAAAAAAATAAAACATAAATTTTATATATTCAAAAATGTGAAAATGCGAATTTCACCATAGTAATTTCCACACAAATTTCATGCGCTTTGCGCCAATCGTGGGCTTAACCAATCGCTCCAAAAGGTCTCCTAAAAGGGACCCAAAAAATGTGTTGCTGATTGGATTTTTATCATTTCTAATTTTCCCACTAGATTCTACCCTAATGGTACGATTTTGCCTTCCACACCTTACTGAGGAAAGGCTATACAATCACTCGGAAAATGAACTTTTTAATTAGACCTCCTAATACATATCGACTCAGAACCACCAGCTGAGCAAATGTCTGTGTGTTTGGCTGTATGTAGACATGTGTACCAAATCAATGTCACTGGTATATTTCGACACTGGCTGAGCCGATTTTGACCGTTTTGGCCTCATTCAATTCGTCTTGGGGTCCCATAAGTCCCTATTGAAATGTATAAGATTTAGTAAAGCACATAAAAAGTTATGCTTAAAAACTGATGCATTTAAATTTCTCAATTTGCAAAAAACGGTGGTTTTGAAATGACCTTTCTTGTGGATTAAGAAATTTCAAGATCTGACTTACCTATCTAAAATTACAAGCAGTTTAAAAAATGCTCTGAATTTACATTACCTTAATCTATTTCCCCACGGCGGTGCATGTACAATCTTGACAAAAAGTCTGTAGGTAGTCATTTTTTTCTCATCACTTATTTTTATTAGGACCTCTTAGGTGTTGCGATCACGTTAAGGGCGATCCATAAACCATGTGGACACTTTAGGGGGGTTGAAATCACTGTATAAATGAGAGGAAGGCATCAACCACCTAAAGCTAAAGGCTAAAGGTGGATTAAGTAACGTTTTTAAAAACGTACCGTTGGATTTGAACACTTCATTTGTTGTTCTGATTTTCAAGAACGCATGTTCACGATTTTGGGAACCCTTTTTTCTCCGTGTAGAACTGCATTTTAAAGCTTTTCTATGAAGTGCAACTAATGAACGACCAGGTCGGGTTGAACACATGTCAAGTGCTCTAATTAGTCATAATTCGCTCACAGGGTCATAATGACTTCGAAGAGCTCATTTATAATATTTTAATGAAAACCATCGTCTGTAAACTTTTATTTTTAATTATTTCATGATGAAGAAAATTCAAATTAATTTGCAGTCGAACTCTTTCACAACTAATCTACGTTTACGCAACATGACTTTGTTTTCGGAAATACACCGTGTTATGCACAACAAGAAAACCTTTTCCCCGGAATTCAGAGTTTTCCCGGGAAATTGGACGCTCTAAGTTTCATCTGTTTATCTGAACATCTTAGATTGGGGAGCGTTCTTTTATTACGTAACGCAGATGGGGGGGAGGGGGGGTCAGAGGCCGTGTTACGCTCCATACAAATTTTTTGAAATTTGTATGGAAATTTTGTTACGAGGGGGGGGATGGGGGTCTAAAAATCCGATTTTTTGCGTTACGTAATAAAAGAACGCTCCCTTGGTGGTTGGAAGTTTTTGAAATGCGATTTGGTAAACGGAGCAATACAGCATAGCTTAAAATGAACCAACATCGACATGCGCCAACAAAGCACAACCGCAATAAGTATGATGCATTCAGAGAACGAGTAAATAGAAACAAATTACCGGAGAAATTTACTTCCTGACTGTATGTCGAGCGTTTTAAATGTTTTAGATATACTTGACAGTTGTCACAATACTTGAACCTTGCATTCTTGAAGATGTTTTGACTCATCTCAAATAAACCTCACATTACGCAACAATTTCAATGATAACTGCTGAAATCGTATAGAAAAAATCATATATTTCTCATGAAAGAATATTAATCCCGCATCAGCAAGTTAATATGGGACTCCCCCACGTGCCACAAAAAAAATGCACTTGGTTAACAGAATGACAACAGAACAAACTAAACCGCACAACTCTGCTCTCTTCTCCGTTTCGATGTATGCGAAAATGCTGACAGAGTGAAACGTGCTTAGCGTGTTCTTAGCTGTGCACTGGACAACTATACATAATTCAAATAATTTATCTCATTTGCAAGAATGTTTGCCGCCAAACGCAATTGTGTAATATAGTGTGGGAGTTGAATTAGTAACTTAACTGATAAAAACGTTAACTGTAATTTTTCAACAAGCTACAGGTAATTTTGTTGTCTCAATTTGTAATTAATATTTATTGTCTAGTTAATTTTTTTGTTAAGATCAAGCCATGCGGTAACGCTTTCGCCTCGTAAATGGGAGTTCAGAACCCGGTCCGGACCAACATATCTGGTTATCGTTTCCCTTCTGGATTCGATTTCTAAGTAAAGGAAAAGTAGTTTATCGTCACAAGCTGGACATTATCTTCTTGGAATATTGACATTTAACACTTAAATATGTTTATAAGATAACATTAAAAAATGTGAACGATTGACTTCGTCCTCAATAGGCTGTATTGTATTATATTTTTTCTAGTTATTTATTTTTTGACAAAACACATTTAAAAATATTCATCAAAAACAAAATTTAAAATAATTTTTCACAAAAAAAAACTTGTTTTCAATTGCACATTTGCTGGCTCTTTTACCCTATATTTAGCGTCAAAGGGGTAAAGCGACCAAATAGCGGGGTCCGAGATCCAACCAATGTGAGTATCGCGGCCCATACATACAATTTGACAATCTTGCCATCAGGCTGGGTGAAATGACATTACACAACTCATCAAAAAAAAATCACGATGGTTCATCGAAATTTTCATAAATCCTGCTAGCAATCCAGCCCCTCTACGTCGGTTTGCCGAATTCAAATTAATTTGCGCCTCGCTTCCCATTTAATATGCAACCACCGTGGCTATCTTATTTTTGTAGTCAAAGAGTGTTATCAATACGCTGGAAACGAGCCAAATGCCAGTAAATTTTGTCATCTGCTTATTTATTAGCAGCAGAAGAAAAAAATAGCTAATTTGCTTAAAATAGCTGTTTGAAGGCAGTCAGCTTGAGATTATTTCTGTAGAAAAAGTACTACTTTTTTGATTGTGAGGTTACGGAGTTCGCTTTATAAGCGAATGGTGATGGGTACAATTCCCGCCTTGGACGTTGAGGTAAGACTGAATATTGAGAAAAAATACCAATTTTAGAAAATTATAAGTGGATTTGTGTTAAAGAGTGTCTAGGAATAAGTTCAGACTTCGTAGTTCAAAGCTACAAGTCGTGACTTCATCCATTCTCCAAATTCATCAAAACAAATCAATGTCTCACAACACTGCGACACAAATGATTTAGCGCAGGCAGGTAGAATGTATATCGCGCACTGGACACTAGAGTTATTGATTACAGCTGGGGCTACTCAAAATTCATCGTAACACTCAGGTTCTGAACAATGCACCCGCCAATCATTCCGGCCACCAGGTGACATCTAGTTCCGCGGAACTGATAAATCACATCACTCTTCCAAGTGACCAACACTGGGGGGGAGTCTGGCATTTCCCACCGACTGATTATGGTAGAACACTTCAGAAAAGAGACGCACTTCCACACTTGGTATATCGGTCATACGGTTTTCAGCAGACGGTCTGCTTCTGCTACAACAGGTAAGTTGATAAGCTACACGTGTTCAGCACTTGTCCGACCAACTCTCCAACAGACTTAAGGTCGACTTCGCGCTCGAAACCAAAACAAAGCCTTCTGGCAACTGAAGCTCCACCGACTTTTTCAAAAACAAAAAGGTTCTATAATTACCAGCATTGTACGCGATGAAGCGGTTGACACTTTTTTGCGCCAGACGAAATCGCAGGTGTCTAATATCCAAACAAACAAACCGTCCCAAAACAGTCCCGCAAGCCGGCCTGCGAACACTTAACGGCCTCAAGGGTCAACCTGCAGCTACCAACTGACTGATTCCAAGCACCCGATTGCCAGACGCGCGCGAGTTGACGCTCCCGATAGCTGATAACTGCAACATGTGTAAACTACTCTAGCTTAGTCCGATGCCACTACCTCCAGAGCTCATCTTCACCAAGTTTTACAATTCAAACGGAAAAAAAATCACAACTCTTCGATAAGGCACTCGCTTATTACCGGGGGGCGCGTGCTTAACTGTACTCTTCGCAATTCGCGCGCGCGATAAAACTCGCGGGACTCGTTCACAGAGGTGAGGTGTTGCAAACCACGCGCGGCAAACGTCAGAGTTTCGCGCGTTTCGCGACAGAATTCTGGCGAGGAACTGAAACACTTGGAAGACTTTCTCGGTGCTATATAGGTAACTGGACGACGCGCGAGAACTGTGGCTATGTTGGGTGTTGACGGGTTCTGGGTGTAGGGATGTCAATCTCTGGAGACCTGGAAGACTTTTGCGTAATTGGTTCCGGCTGGTTAGGAATCTCGAAAAAATTGCGGCTCGAGTCACGCTGGACAAACGGACCGATTGTTAATCCGAGGAAACTGCAAAATTTGCAACTCATGGTCGCTACCGGATGTTTGTAGAACTTTTACCGGGTTGGCGTCACTTGCAAAAAAAAACATAAAACGTTCTACAAAACAATTGAGGTCATCCAATAGTATTGACCAAAATAGTCAAAAATGGTGAAACTTTTAACTCAGGGAAGATTCACCCATGAATCTATTCTAAAAGAATGCTGAATTGATAGTTTTGCCAAAAGCAAAACTTAATTGACCGATTCTTCGGCTCCTTTTCAAAAAATTCCCAAGTTTTTTTCAGCGTTTTGGCTGTAGTGGCACAATTAAAGAAGAAACCCACCAATGTTATTACATATTTGAAAAGATAATTGATTTTCCAACATAGAAATGACATGCATAATGAACAATATTATACCTGTGCTTCTCCTGAAATGAAAATGTAGCGTGACGGGACAACATCGTAAAACTGGAATTTTAAAAGGCACACCAAAAAAATCGACACAGTTTCGCCAGATTGATTTTTTAAAACTTTTGCTCTTCTACACATTATCACAAATTGAAAAACGAATCTTTTGCTCCTTGAACTGAAAGATTTGGTTGAGATTTGAGTTTTTGCCAGCCATTTTTTTTCGTGACGGGACAACGAAAGGAGCAGATTTATGAAAAAACTCCTCTTCGATTCAATGACTTGCAGACCTTATTTGGTCAATATTTTTGGCATTTCAGATAAGAAAACTCATTTAAAGCACATTGCAATTATTAGATCATAATTAAAATGAAATTTTTCATATAAAAAATCACATTGAAAATTGAAAAAAGTGACATTTTGGTGTAGCTTCGCTGAGAATCGGTCAATTCCATATTCTTAAGTACAATCCAGACTCGATTATCCAAAGTTTCGATTATCCGAAGTTTCGATTATCCGAAGGTTGAATGGGACTTCGTATAATCGAATCACGGACATTTTTTATCTTTTTCTTGTTTTAAACCAATTTTAAACATTAAATTCGAGTTCTGCGACCCCATTTGAGTCATTTAGGGCGATTTAGGGCTAGTGATTTTTCGCGGCATAATAATCGAAAATTCGCTTGCCAATTACAAAACATTGGAATTTCACGACAATTTCACGGTGTTATAAAAAACTACTCAAATTTTACGTAAACATGTGTTCTTTATGAACATTAAAGTGTCTTAAAAGTTAGCAGTAGTTTCAGATACAGAATGATACCCCCTGACAGAAACGGTTTCTTTGAAAAATATTTGTATTGTGTATTGGTTAATTTCGCAAAAAAAAAATTTCATCAAAGGTAGTTTGTTTTCCTGAATTTCAGGAATAGAGAAAATTTGAGTATTTAAAAAAAGTTTAGGCAAAACTTCGATTACAGAAGTCTTTTTACATTCATTGATGATTGAATATGATTTCATTATGTTTTGTATTTTTTAGAAATGTCAACCCCCCAACTACATCTATCTTTTTTGTTTGGGACAATTTTTCAAAAAATACTATGCCAAACCTTCAATTGTACCGAGCTTCAGGATGCTCCAAATTTTTAACTTTTTTGTAATATTTGGTCCAATTGTTATTATACTGAGTTTGACTTTTTCGATGCAAACTAGTTTAAATAGAAATGAAACTCTGCGTTTTGAACATCTCTACCAGCGTCGTCAGTCGCTTCGATACATTAGAAGGGGACATCATTGTGGGAAACAAATAAAGCAAGGAGTATACTGTCCACTATCTACAACAAATAATTCGTCTCCTAAATCAACAGCATTAGACGCCACGTGAAAATTGCTGTGACCAACACGTTTTCCTGAATGAACGTAAATGGTTTGATGTGCAGTGACTAAGAATTTATTCGCATGGAAGTCATTTTTAGATTTTATGACAAAATATTGTTTAGTTCATCGATGGTAACTTTAGACATGATTCTAACCTTACAAACCTTTATAATGATTTGTATAATTCATAAAAATATTAATCTCCCAAAATCGGTTAGGTATCGTTGATCACTATCACCAAATCTGTCGGAAGTGCTTTGTGAAACTAAAACCCACAATAAAAATCAGCTAGCCCGGTCATAACTTCCCGTCAGCAGCTGAGCGACCAGACAACCAGTCTGGCTCTGACGTGAACGGAACACCATCCAACAAATTTTGAACAAAATTTCTTTCGATCGTGGATTGAACCTGTTTAAAGAGTTTTGGATTTTCAGAACCATATGAACATCAGGCGAATCAAAAATTAGTTAAAGTTTTAAAAAGATATTCAATTTGAAAAAAAAACAGTATAACCTTTGAATTGTCCCGCCCGTGTGGATCAATCGGACCGCGCACTGGACTTACAATCCAGAGGTTGCTGGTTCGAATCCCGCGGCGGGCGCTCTAAAATTCTTTGTGTAAATATGGGTATCCGGCGCCGTCGCTCCGTGCCGTACTCAAACACTTAGGAGCCCAGGGCGGCGAAGTCCTTGTAGATAAAAAGGAAGACACTAGTGGTTGGTACTAGCAATAGTGGCCGACAGCTATAAAGTCAACTTCGTTTTATTATAACCTTTGAATTCTTATCCTTCTTGAACCCCAAAATAAATTAAAATTAAGCACGATTTATTTTTTGACAAATGGTGTAGTAAATGGTAAAACGTGCAAAGTGAATGATCAAACACGATCGTGCAAGCCAGCAGAATGACGAGTTCTCTTTGTGGGTGTGTCCCAACAGAAGTTCTAACTTTTGGCTAATAACTTCCAAAATGTTATCGTTATTTTGTTTCATTTTGAACTCACTATTAAAAAAACAAATCCAAAAGGTGGGGATCGAAGCAAACTGTGCGCGTGTTTGGACGTTTTAAATTTTTCGCGCTGTCATTTTGTGAAAAATTCTAAAATTTGAAAAAAAAAAAAGTGCGATGCAGTGGAATTCGAAGGCAAATTACGGGATGACCATGGATACCGGCAACAGTGCCATTGAAAATAGGTTGCCGCGATTCGTCGGGACGATTGCTATCCCAGAAGGTGCCCGGAACTGCGAGCACTCATCAATGCCAGTGAGCTGTTGGATTTGGACCAAGGACCGATTGCTAAAGAAATTCATCAATGCTTGCAGCAGCACATCAACACCCCAGCAGTATCCGTTCAGGCGAGATTTGTTTCTATGCTGGAAGCTGGAAGACGCGTGGCGAATCGGTCGGAATGGACGAACCACTGAAGTTTTTCTTATTTGGTGAGATCTTTCCGGAAAATTTAACATAACATATCAAAAATTTTGCGTACTTCAATTTCGAAAAATTTGGTAGGTCATCGCTGAAATTTTCAAGTTATTCGATTTTTTGCCGTTTTCGTCATTTTCCTATTTTTGCGCGTGGCGCGTCGAAAACCCCGGTTTTAATTTTTTTAAATCGTATCTCAGAAAATTGAAAAATAACGTCACCATTTTTTAATATGCTTTGTAAATTTTTCGAGGAAACAGGTTAAAATATTTTCAGACATAGGCTATTTGGTCCCGAGACCTTCAAAACAGCATTTTAAGTTTTCATACGACCTTTTCAAATGTTAAGCTAGATTTTGAATCTTCTTACTATTTTTCCCAAACAGCCAAACTAATCACCTTTCTTTTGCGTCTAAGACAGGATTAAATGGCGCGCAGATATGATTTTTTGAAAAAAAGTGGTTTTTGCGAAAATCGACAAAAATGACGATTTTTCAGACCACCCTAACACGGCGTAGGTCACCCTAATGACCAAACAAAAAAAAATACGGATCTAATTATTTTGGCCAAGGAACCCCCAGAAAAATTTTGAGCCCGATCGGAGAACTTTTAATTTTGAATCATGCTGTTTCGTGGGGAATTGCTGTATATAAATATCAATTTAACTATATACGCCGGTAGGGTGTCCCCTTAGTCGTTCGCTGTGAGTTGTGGATTGCCTGCTTCTCTAATGAAAGTTCGGCTGAAGGGGCATGCTTATTAATTTCTCGTCGCTCCATACCCTCAGTGACGTGATGGGAGCAAGGGCGTCTATGCAAAGTGCCTCTACACCCGCTACAAATTTCCGGCGCTTGGGGAGGGAAGATGGAAACCATTTTATTTTATGCGCCGGTATTTCTAGCATTAAAATTCGTGCAAAAAAACTTATGCACGTGGGTGTACAGATTACGGAGTAAAAGATGATCGAATTGTTCACCTAGCGCTCACATGTGTTTCGGGACCAAGTTGCCAATACATACATACATACATACATACTATTAAAAAAACAAATCCAAAAGTTTACTTGGTTTATGCACGAGCCTAAACCAGAGAATTGTACAAATAAAGGTGCCTTTTCTGTCACAAATAAGAATATGAAGAATGCTCAGAAGAAAAATGCTCTAGGGTTCGAGTACATAATTTTATGTGTATTTTGTGCTTGGTCTTAATAATTTCTAAAACTTTCTTATATGCTAAAATCCAACCATGCTTGCAGAAACTCTAAATAATCGAAAACTCCAAAGTTCTCGACATTTCGATGATTTTGTACCTATTCAAAAAAGTATGTAAGTTATATTTTTTATATTTGAAGGCAAATTAAAATTTTATCTTCTTTTTGCTAAGAAATATAAGTATCTAAAGAAAGCTCACTAGGTAACGAAAACGAAAGAGAAATATGTAGTTCCACATAGTAAGACTCTGTGGTAGTTCTCTATGAACCAGTCAGTCACACAGGATGTAAAATTTTTATTTTGGTAAATTTAATGTGACATAAGGATTGAAGATATACTGATGCCCCTGATGCCTTTATTTGCATTATCAGAAGGACTTCCAGGATAGTCTCACTGTAAATCACTGGATAGTGATATGACCTTTTAAATTCATGTGATATTTAAAAATTTACAAAAACAGGTTCTTCAAAATGCATCCAAATATAGCCAAAAGCGACTGAGAATTTTAGGGAAATCCCAAATTCCTCGACCAGCGCTTTCAGTTCTTTTGGTTTTGCTTGAAACCAACTGTGTTGCCATGGCGAAAGGCAAGTCCCCAAAATCGCGATCGCGAGTAAGTGTCGTGGGCAAAAGATACTTTTCAGTTTAGAACTGCGGCGGCAAAAGATTAATCGACGTTGCCGTGAAGCACACCTCTTTTGTATAGGCTTTTCCGGTTTGATATCGCAAAGTTTGAGAGAACGTAAGCTTGTTCTAGTTTTGACGCGCGAGAATCATTTGTTAGGACTATTCATTCTGTACATTGAAGTATGATAAAACACTTGACTGGGTAATTTTGCACTTTCACAGCCACTTAAGTGGCACTCTGTTCAATGTGTACTAAAGACCACCTGCAAATTTTTGTAGGTACTTGGAAAGAAAGTCTTATATCAACTTTGGCGTATCATACAAATGACTTGGATATTTGTACAACAATATTTATACAATTCATTTGCACAGAAAATTTCAAAAGTTTTGTAACGACGATGGAAGGGGTAAAGTTAGTAGATTGAATTGATTTTTTTTTTTTTTTGCTTAGTGAACCAACTATCAACATTAAACCATTTAAGAAAAAAAGGAAATTGAAAACAAAATTAAGCATAATAATTCAAGACATATTTCTTTGGGTAAGCTTTGGAGTGATTGTAACGTATTCGCGCTTGAACTGTATTCTAGCTTTGGGTGGATTTATTCAATATAACGCCATGGTTGCACCTCACAAACAGCCCTTTCATGGTTGTTTACTGCCCTTTCATATACTATCTTATCAAAACTAAAGCCCTTCAGTCTAGACACTTAATACACAAGGAAGGTAAAATTCAAAAGTCCTTATAAAACTGCGTATGTAGCCCTCAAATAAAAATGCGTCGCGAAATTTTAATAGATGGAAATATTCATCGATCCATGATGGATCTGAAGGAAAGAATATTTAATCTGATAGGGTCCTAAATCCCTAAGTAAATTTTCGATAACGGTAAAAAAACACGATTAAAAACCATTTATGATTACTATTTTCATTGTAAAAAAACGAGACAACATTTTACCATGGATCAACTATGGTTCCTTGAAACAAGCTGTCAAGTAGAAAGCTGGGTGCTGAAACGACAGAATGCGTAACGTGATTTTCGAATGCTCGAATGCTGAAACAAGCTGTCAAGTAGAAAGCTGGGTGCTGAAAAGACAGAATGCGTAACGTGATTTTCGAATGCTCCCTCACTACTACAACTACACCACAGCTGTAAACCTAGAGATATCTACGTGCGCATGTATTGCGTGTACGTACACGAAAAAAAGTGAGGTTAAATTTTGTACCAGCCAGCAAGATATAGCTATATAGATAGCTCTATAAACAAAGTAGAAGGCTATGTTCATGCTCAAGCGTGACATATTTTTTGCTGCTGAAGTGACTTGTTTTGAAACATTTTGGATCTGTTGAGTTTTTGCTGAAAAATTAAGTGCCTCGCGCTTTTTTTTGTTCGTAGACTAAACGATGGGCGGCCAAAAGAGGTCTTTTTTGTTTTCCATGTGACGAAAAATTGCTTCAGAAGTGGGTGAAATTTTGTGAATCAGAAGAGGAAACGAATGGATGTTCCGAGATTATGTATCTTTGATGCGCAGCGATAATATCGGAGTAAGATTATTCAATATTATTTGACAGGTGCCGATTATAATTTTTGAAAATCCGTCGCTAAAATTTTAAAATTATTATTGAAATGTTAGCGACGAATTATGCCAATCTTGATTTCAATCCTCTTCTTAAGATTTGTTAACTTTGAATATCTCAAATATAAATAAATTTTTAAATCAAAATAAATTATAGATCGATTACAATACTTCCCACTTCATAGTATTATTTTGCGAACAGTAAATTGGTTCCGCTTTGACAGTTCTAAATTGAGGCCGCTTTGCGAACCACTATTCTGCATCTAGGTAGAAAGCATTCTGTCAAAAAGAACCGCAAAGTTAATTTATAAAAAAATCATAATAAAAAATCCATTTTATATCCTTTTCGGTAGTACTAATGGTCAAAATTAAGCTTTATCGTTGTGAGCAGTAATATCACTATTTTAAGCTTAATATTAGGACCCAATTAGAGTGAGAATAACTTCTATGTTTTCTTCAAAAATGACTGAAAATAATCAACGAAACCAATTCGGTGGTATAGATGTAAGTTTGATGCTATTGATACTCGAGGCTGAAATTTAAAAAAAAACATTAGCTTCAGAAAACTAAAAAAAATTATTTAGTTTTCTGAAGCTAGAAAAAAAGTATCAAAATTAAAAACCTTATATAAACATTGGATTATCGAAACTTTGAAAAATTAAGTCTTGCTATGATTATGATTCATCAAAAGCAAATCATTGGACGTTCATCAAGAGAAAAATCCGAAGAAGGCATGGCTCTCCTCTCTCGCGCACGAAAGATCGGTAAAAGGAATCTAAAAAAAATCATCATCTTGATTATTCGGCGGTACATCTTATTCACTACTACACTTGCAAGTGTAACGTAACACGTCGAAAAACGACCTGTCACATTTTGTAGATGGGCAATGTGTGTAAACAAAGTGAAATAAATACTTTTAAGTGGTGCTGCCAAGGAAATTCACAAAAAATCATTAGCAGATTGATTTTAATGAAGAATTTCGGGAGCGATTTTTTTTTTGCGTGATTTGCCTCCTCTCTCTTTCGCGGGTGAAGAAAGTTCGCTAGCGAAATTGATATTTTTGCGATTATTCCATCCCTGCTTGCTAGATTAGTAAACTCATGGCGCATAGGACCGTTTGAAAAAGAACTCTAGTTAGGCTGTGTTACATTTTCGCAGATCAAATTATCTTTATATTTTATAATTTGGATGAAACTTTGTACAAGCCTTCTCTTTGCCAAAATAATCCATTTTGCATCATTAGTTTTCCTACAAGCCTCAATAAAATTTTGCTTGCTCTTCATAAAAAAATGAGCACCGTCAGTAGGGGGGACATTGGTATGGGAATTAATATTTGGCAAACACATCTGCAGAAATTTTTATGACCCAATCGCACACCCAAACCTGATGTCAACCTTATGCTAACAATATGTAAATAAATTTAAAAAAAAACCTCTGTTTCTGAGAAGTTTTGTTAAAAAGGTTAAAGGTAAAAAAAAATGTTTTTTTTATATTTTTGAGTTTCAAAATTTTGTATATGCTTTTAGAAAAAAAAAATCTAGCGTTTTTCATGCCACGGTGTCAGAATAATACAAAATCTGGCGAAAAAAAATTGAAAATAAATTTGAAAAATGAAGGAAAAGCTTCAATAATGCTTTTTTTTAAATAACTTTTTTAACTTTTTAGTTGGGGCCTTCGATTTTATCTTCAATTTTCTTTATCGAATTAAAGCAAAATTCAGCATACCTCAATCCTGTTGGAACCTTCATCGCTATTGTTTCAATTTTACAGCAAAATAACCAACTACTAAATTTTGAAAGTCATTCTTCCACACTGCTAACGAACATAAACTTACCAGAAACAAACTGCACAGCTGGAAGGCCGAATATCCATTGGTCAACATCGCCGAAAAAAAACTGTGATTTCAAAAAATTAACACCTCAGTTATCTAAAATCGCGACGAAACCCCACGCAAAATCAGCATACTAGCCAGATCGAAGGAGAGAAGAGTTTAACCGATAACGATCGAAGCAAGCTTGGCGCGGAACCGCTCGATACGCCAGATGAATGATATCTGTCGTCCAGTCATCACAGCAAGCCATTGTGATCAGCCAAATTCAGCGCGAATCTCCCGCCAAAACTGCTATTTTCAGCGGCAACCACACCCTCATAAAGCCATGGGTGGCCCATAAACGTCCGATACGCCACTCTAATGACATTCGTCACTCTAATGACATTTCGTCATGATTACGGTGCAGTTTTTCTCGAGATTTTCCATCTGTTGTTTTCACTAATCGGAGTTAGTGAATTTTTTTCTGGTCTTATTTTTTTTTAAATACAAAAAAAAAATAAATCATGATTGTATGTTTTTAAACAAAAATCAAATAAACAATAATTTTAAAAGAGTGCCCTAAAAACCAGCAATTGCCTCATTTCTAACGGAAAATTTTGCCAGTCATTGAAGCGCCCCCACGTGTGCAAACATCCCGCGCTATGAATGGAGTTCACTTTAAAAAACCATAATCAGATGCAGGTTCTGATTCACCTTCATCTGCAATTTGTAGCGATTGACAGGTGAAGCCACGCGGCTCGGCCACGAATGTTTAACTTTACAAACGTTGCATTACAGCACGCAATGTACGAGTTGACCAGGCACGTTCTTATCGCTCATTACTGCAACCGGCTGGTATCAATGCATATGAACGAGACTCTCGAACTCGACAGGAAACAAGAGCATTAGAGTAGTGGGGGCGTGAGAAATGGATGATCTGGTTGTATCACGCAGCATCCGACAAAGGGAATCAGACCACAGACAACAGACGTTTTGGCTCGATCACCACTTTGTGTAAAAACATGCAACGGTTTTGTCGAGAATGGCAAGCCGTTTGTGGCTCTGTCGTCACAGAGGAAATTTTGACAACTCTCCCGCGCTGCTCTCAAGTGTCAACAACAACATTGAAAAGCATATTCTCATTCTCATCAAAAGTTTCATGCCTCTTTTCGTTGAGAAAATTGGTGTGTAGATCAAAAAAGTCAAAGTAGTTATGTCACAGACATAACCGGAATGGCGTAGACTACGTAAAGTTTAGATGTGTGGGTTTGGTGAGAATCAAATCGGGTAGCAAGTTGTTTAACATTGTCGACATTTTCGAAAAAATGAAATTCTTTGATATTTTCAATAGGATTAAAAAGACTAATAAATTTTTAGCATTTCTAAGCATGAATCAATACATAATTATTGATTTTGAAGGTAAACGAGAGCAAAAGATGATAAAACCCATATTTGCCTCCCGCGGTGGGCTTGTTTCGGTGTCAAATTTGCTACCCTAGCGGTGGCAATGACGGAGTTTTTTCAAGGTGGCAAATTTGATCTCGGTATTTATAAGCCGGATGCAAAATTTGATTTGCACTCCAGCGTTGCAGATGCCCTGAGGGCAAAAGCACTAACAATTGGGAATTGATTGCGTTTATTGGATGAATTTTTGCAAGAATGCTAAGAGCAGAATGGGGGGAGGGCAGAGGGGTTGGGGGCGAGAGCAGCCTTAGAAAGCTGTGCATTCCGTCGCCCCCGAAGACCAAAATTTGTTCCTGAAATTTAAATTCAAATTAGCTCGCTGCCTCGTCCCGGGTGGAACGAGGGATGAGGGCAACTCTTTCAACAGTTTGGAATTGGACACGACGCAATTCTTTCAGAAACGCTCGCCGCGAATGCGACGAGCTAGTTGTTGTTTCACAACCACGGCTTGACCCACGAGAGGCTCTTCAGCGGAAGGCAGCAGGCGCGCGCCTCATCTCGTTGATGCCTCGTCCCGGGTGGGACGAGGGACGGGGAGTGAGGCAACTCCGAACCACGGCAACCACGAAAGATCCAAACAGTCCGGCCATCGAGAGGCAACTGGCTGACGGTGACGTCGAGAAGGCGATGCGCGCTTCTTTTCCAGTTCTGGTCCCTCTCTCCTGCTGCTGCTGCTCTGGTCTCTCCTGCTGCTGTTGCTCTGGTCTCTCCTGCTGCTGCTGCTCTGGGCTGAGCTTTCCTGCTGCTGCTGCTGCTGACGGTCCGACGTCTGAGACGTGAATGATAGAATGGGCTCTGGCGCGCGTTCTTATATAGCCTTTCGGCCCGCTACTTCCCCTCCTTTTTCGCGACCGACACTCGGTCGCGTTGCTCGGATGATTTTCCCCTCAAAATAGGTACTTGACATTCCCGTCCGTGAGTGGGAAGCGCTCATTTTGCTTGCAAAATCTGTGCATTTTGAAAACATTTTAAAACATTCAATTGTTTCAATAGTTAAACTATTTTGCCAACAATGAAAGTTTTATAGCAAATTGCTGAATAATTTTCAAATCGAATGGCACATAAATCGTGTCGATTCGATTAGAGGGAAGGAAGATATAAGCGTTTGACGGATGACGCAGGAATCCAGGGCCTTCGGCCCGGGTTTTTTGGAATGACACCCCAGTACCTTCGACAAAGACGTAAGTCTACGTCAAAAAGGTTTTGAAATGTCGAATGTAATTATTTTGAGTATCGCTTCTGATAATTGTTAGTTAATTTCAGAGCAGTATCATCAAAATCAGGTTGGTGATAATCAGAATGCGGTTCCTGCGGAAGCTGTGGTGCACTGCAATCTACAATCAGGCTTATTATTGAAAGAGGCAATAGACTACGAGATGGCGTTAGTGTATCACCCACCATGTTTTTACTCGAGATTTTCAAATTATTTTGATCTAGCTGCTACGTCTGTTGTCTGAGATCAGACAAAGATTTCCGGTATATTTGAAAATTTACTTTAAAAGAACAAATCAAACTAATAGTGCAAATATAAATAGGCAATTTCAGTATTTTTTTTAAATCTCAAAATAAAAATAAAACATCTCCAGAATCAATCAATAAATAGCGACGCACCGTATAAAGCAAGTGAACTTTCAAAAGGTCAGTAGTCTTTCCACATCACGATAGTGACATTGAAAACCCAAAAACAACACTCAGTGTATCATAAATCAGCGATGGCATGTACAACTGTACACAGTTCAGCAAGGAAAGGCTCCAATTATAAATAACACTGTTATTGTGCTACAGAGTTCAACACACCCCACCATTCACTGTCCCGTAGTGATCGCTCTTTATTCTTTAAATTGGGTACTAAAGCCCTTATCAATTTTTATGTACAACGGTAAAAAACACGGTTAAAAACCATTTCTGATCACTTTTTTTAATTTTAATGCAATTTTTTTTTTAAGGACAACATTTTTTCGATGGATCAACTATGGTCCCCTTGGCTATGGCCCCCCAATTTTTTTTTTAAGGACAACATTTTTTCGATGGATCAACTATGGTCCCCTTGGCTATGGCCCCCCAATTTTTTTTTTAAGGACAACATTTTTTCGATGGATCAACTATGGTCCCCTTGGATGTCAAGTAGGAACTTTTCTGTCAAGAAGGACCGCGAGGTTAATTTTTCAAAATTGATTTAAAAATCTATTTTAAACTCTTTGTAGTCGTACAAAGGTTCATTGTACTCAGAAAAATAAGCTTTATCGCTGTAAACAATAAAACCAGCAATCTAAGCTTCATTTTAGGACCCAATTGCAAGCAATATGGTGGTGAAAATTTGCTTTTCAAACTGAACGCACACTTTCTCCCGAATCTGAAACAAAAATTATGAGTTTCATAAAATTTTACATATATTTTTTTTTATATTTACACATAATAAGGGAGTGTTCTATTATTACGTAACAAATATTTGACCAATGCAGTCCAGACTCGATTATCCGAAGCCTCGATTATCCGAAGTTTCAATTATCCGAAGTTCGATTATCCGACTTCATCACGAACAAAAAAAAATTCCGTTATTTATGAGTACCGTCATCTGGGGCGAATCGGGATACATGGGGTGAATTGGGACAGCAGTTTTAGCAATGTTGCAGCCTAATATTATGATATTCTTGAGTGGTTTCGGTTAGACCAGATTCAGAGCAACAAAATGTGTACATTCATTTCCAAATTTGAAACTTTAAAGTGATTTAAAACGCGCTGTCCCTATGCAGACTGTAGTCCCGATTCGCCCCAGTTGATGGTAGTTTATGAGTCATACTTAAGCCCTAAAATTAAAAATAAGACAGCAAAATTTTTATTTTTTCGTTATTCGATTATCCGAAGTTTTGATTATCCGAAATGAAATTTTTCCGAGGCCTTTGGATAATCGAGTCTGGACTGTAACACCAACAAAAGTTTTCAAATGCAAATTTCCCAGTTATCTAACTCTCTTTAAAAAATACCCCAAAACTCAGCTAAAGTACCTTGTGAACCAAATTCTGTGCAAAAATGGACAAAAAAAATGTCGAAATATAAAAACATGACATTTTCAAAAAATATTTTGAAATCCTCTTACCCAATCACACTACCGCATTTTTAGACAATGTCGTTGCAATCAGATTATAGAAAATAGACTGCAGAACAAATTCTTTTCAATATTAAGCTGTGATTTGCGCAATTTTGTAAAATTAATGGCGACTTTCTCCATTTTTTTTTTGTTGGTTTAACCTAGGTCCAAACAATACAGAAAAAGGTTTAGCGGGCTCATGAAATTGGATTTTACTGTTCCAGAAAAAGCCGTTATGTTCTTAAGAATAAAGGAACAAAACAGATATTGTCGTTTTTCACGAAAATATTTTTTTAAAGATAAAATACTCCCATTCTTCAATGCACGAGCCACAATAACATTCAAAGGGCCATTCTTATGCTAAATTTGCTGAACTTTTTGAAACAAACGATCAAGTTTTAGGGGTTAAAACTTCAAAAACTTGTAAAAAATTGTCAAAATCATCACTTTTTCAAAAAACTTTTCCGTAAATTTCTCATAACTCGTGAAGAGTACTTGCAAATCCCTTCTGTTTACACACCAACATTTTGATTTTTGTATTAAACTTTGTAGAACATTAATACACTCTAAAAAGTAAACCTTCAAAGTTACAAAAAGCATGTAATTTTAAAATTGAAAATGGTGTACTCAATTAAAAAATAACCTCTCTAAGTTTTAAGATTCGAAAAGTTTGTTGAATTTTCCATTTAATGACATGTTTCTTTATTTTTGACAGTTTAGTACCGGGAAATGGCAGTGAATTAAAACTATTTTTAAACTTTTTGGATGAAAAATACGTTTTTTCCTGAATTTGTGCACGCCTTGCAGATGTATTAGACCAGGGGTGCTCAAAGTTTTTGGATGCCGTGCCAATTTTGAAGCTCAAATAAGCTTGCGGGCCATGTGTATTAAATTGGTTATTTATATAATGAAATTACGTTATATAAATGTAAATGACTAAAAAATATATCTATTACTTGAAGTTTTTCTTTACATTTCTGTTTTTTAAAATACATTTTCGTTATTTAAAAGTAATAGAAAACGGAAAATGACAGTTTCCATCAGTTTTGTTGATATAATTGTTTTGGGTATTTGAAAAAATGTATTTAGTTGAATGTACTTGTGTTTTCATTTAAATTGTAAGTATTGTCTATATTTTGAAAATGAAAACGTAAAATCAGAACAATTTATGCTACAGCATAATTTTATCTTTGAATTGTTACACTCATGAAAAATGGTTAAAAAAAATTTCCAACAATAAGGCCGATGCAAATATTTAAAAAAAGACTTTGTCCCTCAACTCTGGCCATGGTCGAGGGGAGGCAAATACCAATTAAAAGAAATATGAAAATTGAAAATACAAGCCAGAATATTCAACATTTCAATGAAAAAAATGTTGGAAATGTCAGAAAAACACACTTAGATTTGCAATCATAATTTTCAAAATATGTAAGATTCGACGAAAAAAATACATTTTTGCGAAAAACACTTTTTGTTGTTTATCGAAAGTTCACTACAATTCAAATTATTTTTGAATAAACCCGAGCATGCTCAAAATGATTCTAAACGCAGAGGAATGCATTTTAAATGGATTTCAGCTGATTGCACTTAAATAACAAAAGCTTTGAAAAATATTTGCAACCGCCTTATTCTTCCGATTTAAAAATTGTGTCTGTCTGAATCAGATGGTAGTCAATAAGTTTCGTTATCCAACTGTCATGAATTCGAATCCCGAGGTGGAATGTTTCTAAGTGCAAAATAAGTTTGAGGCTTAGTTTATTGACATGGTCATAATGACTTTTAAATTAATATGTAATGCTTATATTTTTGCTATTATTACAGTTTTATAAAGAAAAGCAAAGCAATCAAAAAGGTTATGTGTGGTGAGTCACCCAAAACCTCTTTTACGCAAATGGACCGACGTTTTACTTCCCCATCCGATAGAAGGCCAGGAGGATAAGGCGGGAATCGAACCCGCGCCCCATAGTAACTTAGGGATCGGCAGCCGAAGCCGCTAACAACCGCGCCACGAGGCCCTCCCAGTTTTATACCTAAGTCAAATTTGAACGTTTCATTAACATTTCCAAAAATATTTGATGAATATTTTGACAATATTTACTAGTTTCAACACGAGTTTTACTTACATTGAAACGTGTGAAAAAAGTTTCAATTAGAAAGATTTTTGAACAACATATTTGTATCGTATTTTAAAAAGTTAGTTTTCCGACACAATTATCTTTATTCTATAATTTTGCCTTTATCGCCATAATCTATGCACTTCTTTTATATCATTTCAGATTTCTGTTGCCAGGATCAACCAAACTCCTTCACAGGTGGAAACCAATGGAGTTTGACCGGATATTTAAAAGTTAATTGTAAACACTAAAATTTATTGTATATTGTATTAAAACGATGTAGGTTTTTGGTGCTACTGCTTTGGTGGCTTTTCCTACCGAATAAAAAATCAATCAATCAAAAAAAAAAAAAAAAAAAAAAAATAAGGATAAAAAAAAGAATAAATCATGAGTTTAATACTAACAAAAAAAAACAGATCAGCTCTAAAAGTTTAAAATAAAATTTAATTTTTAAAAAGTTTAAAATCATTTTACAGATGGTCAACGGGCCATTTTAATTGATCATTCAAAATGGGTTCGCGGGCCACAAAATATCACCTCGCGGGCCACGTTTGGCCCGCGGGCCATACTTTGGTCACCCCTGTATTAGACTATGACAAACGAACAAACCAAGTGGCACTTTTTGACAGTTTGTAGGGGAGCGTTCTTTTATTACGTAACGCAGTTGGGGGGGAGAGGGGGTCGGAGGCCGTGTTACGCTCCATACAAATTTTTTAAAATTTGTATGGATATTTTGTTACGAGGGGAGGGGGGGGGAGTGGGTCTAAAAATCCGATTTTTTGCGTAACGTAATAAAAGAACGCTCCCTAGTCTTGTTAATTCTTTTTTGCATTGAAATGAAAAAAAGTGATCAGAAATGGTTTTTAATCGTGTTTTTACCGTTGTACATAAAAATTACATAGGGCTTTAGTACCCAATTATGCTACTTCGAATGTCCGCTAATTCGAATGCTCGCTGATTCGAATGAATTCGAATTAAAAAGCACTCGAGCGTCAAAATTGCGATGTCAAACTAACATGCCAGCGTTGCAACGTCACGAAATTTTTCACTAAAATGTTATTACCGATTCGGATTAGGAATTGCTTATTTTTCTGAGTAAAATGACCCTTTGTACGACCACAAAGAGTTTAAAATAGATATTTAATTCAATTTGGAAAAAAAAATATTTTCGCGGCCCTTCTTGACAGAAATGGTTCTACTTGACAGCTATTTCCATGGGGACCATAGTTGATCCATCAAAAAAATGTTGTCCAGTCAACCTTTTTTTTTTGCATTAAAATAAATAAAAAAGTGATCAGAAATGATTTTTAAGCGTGTTTTTAATCATTGCACATAAAAATTTACACAGGGCCTGCCCCTGATCGCATAAATGTCCCAAATGCATTTTTTTATCGTTTTTGAGTTATTAATGCATTTGGATCAAAATCGTGAGCTCTTTCAGAAAAGCCTATAACATCCAGATCTTTGTTCTAGGAATCAGGAGGAGATCCAGTTTTGCGATGTGCGACAAAACAACACGACAACGTCAATATATTGAAATGTGATGTGCAACTTGAACTTTCAGCGTCGTTTTTTAGTAATTTGCACTTTTTAGAAATTTTATCGTGCAGATTTGAGCCAACGTTATAGGAATTTAGGTAGCTTCCGTCCTGCCGTAGAAACATTTTCAATATTTACTTACCACACACCGCACTAGCTTTCATCTGCTGGATTATAACTATCCAAGGCAATACCAGCGCCCTATCAAGATCAACCTACTTCCTACTTCTACTGGAAACTTGAAATGAAAAAAGCGATAACGATCTGCTGCTACACTCGACATCAACTGCATCTGTACTGTATGACTGTATCCTTGAGGGAAGTGCGTCTGATTTCAAAACACAAGGAAAAAAAAACTGCCGTTTCAGTTTTGAACAAGCATTTATTTATCACAAAAATAACCTACATTTAGAGCTATAACAGTACCGGCGAAAAGTCGCAGCTTAAAAATTACGAATAATAATAAAATCGGTGTCGTTCGACAAACACTAGGAGCTAAAATCGTTCTAAAATACACATCGTCACAAGCATTTTTTTTTTCTGTTCAATAGGACTCCATATCAAAGTTGGACAGCTTCAGGTGTTGCATCACGTTTCGCGCCTCAAAGTAGCCGGTGTCCTGCGGGTCGTCCGGATTCGGGATGAACGGGGGCGGGGCCGACTCGAGGGCGGTCCAGTCGATCGACTCGAAGAAGGCCATCTGCATCATCTGCTCGGCTTGTGGTCGTTTCACGGGGTCCATCTCGAGGATCGACTCGACGGCTTCGACCGCTCCAGGCGAGAGCGATTCGTCGTCCTGGGGCCACTCGATGTTCCGGCTGAGGATGTTCTCAAACACCTTCTGGGGTGTTTCGTCATTGAACGGCGGAATGCCGGTCATGAACTCGTACAGACAGACACCGAGCGCCCACCAGTCGACGGCCGGACCGTGACCCTGCTGGAGCAGGAGTTCCGGCGCGAGGTAGTCGGGCGTGCCGAGAATTCGTTCGTCCGACCCGGCTGGAGCTCGTCGAACCGACTTCGGCGTGCGGAACGGAGTTTTGACTGTTTTGGGTGTATTTTCCACGTTCGTTACGGCTTTCCCCGTGCAGATCGGCGACATGACCGACTCGTCGGCTATCTTGATGAATGCTTGCGACTTTCGTGGCTGCTCGATCGACGATGGCAGCGCAAAGCGAGTACTCTTGAGCTTGCCTAGCTGGCCACCCTCGCGGCGAATCTTCTGCGAAGACACCGGCGTTGAGAACATGACCGTGCCCAGGTTTTCATTGACGGGCATTTCATCGTCCGACAGGGAACGCACCTTCAGCACACCCTTGATCGGCGAGGTCGCTTTCCGCTTCTTCGGCGTACTGCTGCCAATGTCCATCACGTCGATTTCCTGCGTCAACCCGGTGCTGGTCGCACTTCCGTCCGGGTCGGAGGCCAGCGAGTCGACGCGACTGACCAGGTGACGCTTTCGCTTGATGCCTCTGCAAAAACCCAAAATTCGTAAAAGCATACAAACAAGTTGAAAAGAACCTCACCTAAAGTATTCGGGCCGTTTAAAGCAGCGTGATCCGTTCTTAATCGGCGAGTGATAGTCAAGTCTCGAGTGGTTCGATTCGTTGATGTTGCTCATACTATAGCTGTAACATTGAAACTCATTAAACATTTTCATAAAGACCAAACTTAAATTAAAATACCTTCGCGAAAAGTCCGAACACGAGTAGTCGTCCTGGCGGTTGCTGCTGTGCGAACACTCGGCCTTCTCGATCGCGGACAGTTCGGCCGGAATGTGCGAGATGTCACTCTTGCGGCTCGACACGCCCGAGTCGTTGCTGATGTGCGTTTTGGACTTTTGGCTCGGAATCTGCGGGAGGCGAGAGAGACCATTGTCAGCGGGCTTAGAGGAAATATACCCATTTTAAGCCTATTAAGCGGTCGTGTTTGAATGATGCTGGATAATCTGGAGGGGTGCTTGAAATTTACTAAAACCAAGAACACCAACGAGTAGAGCAACTTTTTGTGAACATTTTTGTTTATTTTCACTATTATTAAAAGTTATGCTATTCCTTTTACAAGCATTTCAAAAAAAAACCCCCAAATGTATTCTAATCAGTCGAGAAAGCATTGGGCCACGCCCATTTTCAGCTTAGTTATTTTTTGTTCCAGCGTTCTTTTGGGTCTGCTTAGTGCTGCCAAAATTGATGAAATTTTAAGCGAACACTCACGAAAAGAAGCATTTATAGAGAAAATTTCCTGGCATCACTGGCTCGCTCCAACAGGCGCCGTGGTGAAGTTGGTGGCCACCCTTTGTTCTTTATTTGCCTTCGCTTCTCGCTCGGGTTTCTTCAGCCTTCGATTGGAATGGGTCGTCAAAATTTAAACGTCAAAAGACTTGGCGCGTTTGTTTTTTTGATGGCGCTTGCTAATTATTTACATGTTTCGGGATTATTTTTCAAGTGAGTGTCTAACTAATGTTCAAAACAACATGTTGCCGGTAGTTGGAAACAATTTCATATCTTAAGCGCTTTGAAAACGCTAGCGCAAGTGAAAAGATATTGATGGCGACTTTCGTTAAGCAGTTAAGCTCTCATCTTGCGTGATGAGAAATGGTCTCGCAAAATAGAAATTATGATCAAAAGTGCATTAAATTTGATCTTTTTGGCCAGTAAATGGCATACATTTGCGTGCTTACACGAGGCGGTGCTGTTGCTGGTAAGTTTATAGCCTAAATAGTATTTTTGGAGCTTTAATCGTGCATCAAACTCTCCATATTACGAAGATAGGTGTTTGACTAGAAAGGGTATATTTCAGCGTTATTGAAGAAATTTTCAAAGATCTGCGTAGATTACTGGATTTCGCTCCGCGGAGAGTGGTCATCAAAGCATTCGTATTTGTATTCGTGTGCATGTTTACGAAAGCCACACTGATGACGAATCTTTCTACCGACCGCTTTATCCAAGCACTGTGACGGTTTATCGGGATAAGAAGTCTGCCCGCAGAAATCATCCCAGACAACGAGACCAACTTTGTTGGCGCCCGCAATCGACATTAAAAGATTGTTTGAACAGTTTCGCAGCAAGGATCATCGCGAGAAAAAAAACCCCAGAGTGCACTGATAAGGAGAATCAGTGGCATTTCAACACTCCGAGCGCCCACCATTTCGGAGAACTGGAGCTTAACATTTCAAAAGGGCACATAACTTTTGTAAACAATAAGGCTTTCTAGTCATAAATTTACCAACACATTCAAAGTATGTTTACATTACAGCTGGAAGTTTGTTTGCATCAGGTTTCCTATCTCTTTCTAGCAAAAGTTTTTTGTCAGGCGTCTTTTAGCTGGTTTTTTGGACTGACCGCCCGATATGTCTGCCAACATACTTCGCAGGGCTGTGACAGCTCGAGCTCGATCATTGTTTGCATCAGGACACTGTGACGAGAAGTTCGTCATTTTTGGGTTAAATTATATTTTTTTCACTGGGCCTAGAAAGCCTTATCGAGAAATTAAAAGTGAGAGTGTGTGCGTGCAACATGGAGTTAAACTTTTCAAAGTGCCATGGGAACCTTCACAGCAACTGCACAGAAAGTTAGACTCCTCGTGCACACACTCTCACTTTTAATTTCTCGATAGTGTATCCCTTTCACTCAAATGACAGTTTACATAAGGTGTGAAAGGGACACACTCTAGCCTTAAAAAGTTATGAAATGGCAAGCACGAACTATGGGAGGCCGCGGTACGTTTGGCCAAAACCCATCTCCCGAAGGTTCTCGGCGACAACCCTAATACAAGTGGAAGCGTGCTTAAGGGGTTACATACATGTAACAAATCTCAAAAAATCATATTTCCGATTATTTATTAAATCCATTCAAAAGATGATTTCCAATCACTCCTGAAAGTTTCATAAAGTATTTCATGATTTAAGTGAGTCGAAGACGATTTAAGTTTAAAGTTTTGCAATGAGCAAAGCGAACCGTCAAACTTTGTGAGCGTTTTTCTCAAAACACCGAGTTGATTTGCGGGTGCCACGATATCACTAGATGGGATGTACCATATCTCGTGTGCATGACGAAGCCCGATTTTGAAATTTAGGTTTTTAAAAAATAACAAAAATCTAAAACTGTTGATTTTTTATGTGAAAAACAGAAAAATATTTTTATCTTTTTTTTAAATAAACTTTTGAAAATCGGCCTTCGTCATGCACACGGGACCCGTTTAGTGAGTCTTCACTAAAATTTTGAGCCGATTTGGTCAACGCAGTGTTGAGATATCGTGGCACCCGTTTTTTGATACTGTTAACTTAAAATAGCTATATCTCGGCAATGGTACATCCAAATATCTTCATATTTATTTTGTTAATAGATGAAAATGTATATTTTGATGCCCTGAAAACAAATTTTAAAAAAATATTTAGTGTGTGCTCATACCAACCCTTGAAATTTTTGCCAATTTACATGTATGTAACCCCTTACACTACAAGCCACTGACGCGGTTGTCGAACGATCCGAACGATCAGGAGTCGATAATCGTAGGACCTGAACGGCTCAGCTTTGCACGAACTTCCGGATATGGACATCACCAACGTGCCGATGAACCCCCAAAACCACAACCAACGGACGGAATCTTGAGGAAAAGCTAAACCAAATAATCGCTTCCGAATTTGTAAGTTTTGTAAATAATCGTGTAAAGTTAGGCCTACCGATTCCCAAACCAACAAAATAACTCACCAGTAGAAAATCGAACGAGTTCTTCGAGTGCTGCTCTGCCTTTTCCCCACGCGCCTCTTTATTGTTACTGTCCGAATTCTCCTTATTGCTTCCTCCGTCACTCACCACGACCTGCACCTGCCCATTGCCGACCGACTCGTAGCTTCCGGTGCTGCTGCTCCGTCCGCCGTCGACGCTGGAATTGCACGTGTAATACGATGACGTCATATCGGCCGTCTTTTCCGCCGGAGGCGTCGTCGCTCGAACTTCCCGCAAACCCTCGATGACGCTGCCGTTCTGCTCCGCCGAAAAGAACGGACTCACGCCGGACATTTTGCTGTCGTTCTGTTTGGAGTTGGAGAACGAACAGTCCGAGTCGTTTTCCGAGGATTGGTGCAGCTGGTCGGTGGGTTGTTCGAGTTGGCGCTTTTCGTGCGAACCAAAGGACAGATGGGACGTGAGGGAGAGCAGCTGGCCGGGCGTTCGGGCGTTCAGGTTTGGTGAGCAGTTGATTAGGTCGGAAATCTCCAAATCGCGACGCATTTCGATCCGGCTAAGGCCAAAGTCGGTCAGCTTTACGTGGCCGGTGGCCGAGATCAGCATGTTGTCCGGTTTGATGTCACGATGCACGATGCCGTGCTTGTGCAGATACTGCAGGGCCAGGCAGATCTCGGCCGTGTAAAACCGGGCGGCGGACTCCTCGAAGAAGCCGTACATGGCCAGCAGCGACTTGAGATCGCCCCCGACCATGTACTCCATCACGAGAAACACCGACGAAATGGTCTGCAGTGAGTAGTACAGCGTCACACAGAACGGACTCCGGGACAGGGCCAACGCGTTCCGTTCCGTTATGACCTGCGAAATCATATTTTTGTTGATCATGTCCGACTTGCGCATCACCTTGATCGCAAACAGCTTGTCGTGGTCATTGTTCTTTTTGTAACCTAGAAAAACCTTCCCAAAGGCACCGCGGCTGATGGGCTTCAAAATGCAAAAGTCCTTGATGGTCGGCAGCTGCAACGGAACAATATACGGTGAATAATCCGCACAACCGTTTTGTCACCAGCTTAAACTCACCTTGGGACTGTTGCCGGCCGGGGCGGTAAACTTCTTGATCGTCCCGAAGATTGAATCATTCTCCAGGCCGCAGGATTTCTTCTTCGGAGTCGTGTTGTGCGGTTCTTCCATGGCCATTATTTTGCTGCTGTCGGTGGAGTCGATTCTTGCCGGATTTCGTGGACGTTTCACGCTTTCTTTACAAAACTTTGCCAAACATTGCGTAAACGACACCACAGCCACAATAAATCAACACTTTAAACTCCCTAAATTAACCGCTTTATTCTGTTTATTCCAAGGAATCACACACGTTTTTAAAGAGCCACGACGGTTGGCGTTTTTTTCCTGACAAGGTTTGTCCTGAAGCTGCTTCTTCTTTGCTGTTTTGTTGTGGCAGCTGCACCGGGCGATTTAAACAACAAACGTCAAAATTTAATGTGACGATCGGGAGAGGAGAGAGCGAGTCGTGAGCGCGGATAAGAAGCTTTCGCTGAGAACGAAAAGGCAACGAAGAGCTTTTCTGGCTTTTCGACGCGAGTGACGCTTTTGTTACGTTTGGTCCAGGGATGGTAAATGTCTGCGTTTTGATAATTTTACGAACAACTTTATTTACAATGAATTTCAACAAATCGATGCCTTTGTGTTCTCTTGTACTAAGCTTGCTGGGATTTCTATCTTGTTTTGATGACCGTTCTGAGCATTGCTTCGTAATTTTGTTAAATTCAGTCACCGGAGTCCCAATGTTATCGAGAAATTAAAAGTGAGAGTGTGTGCGTGCAACATGGAGTTATTTTTTTTGGAAAGCCTTGGTATGCTTCACTGCACAGAAGTGTTGGGATTTGACAGCATAATAATAAAAATTGTAAACACAAATCAATTCATACCGAGGTTCAGGCAGTGATGTTAAAAAAAAAAATAATTAATTTCAAACATTTTTATTCTGAATTGTCTGCCGAATTTATTGGTATCCTTTTGTTTTCTGCACTAAAGCGATGATATGTATGTCCATTTAAGTCTATCAAGTATCTGTTAGCCCTTAACAGCCTACACATTATAACTATCTTTTGATAAAAGTAATATGATTTCATTATGAGAAGAAAAATAAAGTAATATCAATCTTATTCCATGACGATATCAATATTGAATAAAAAGTGCCGTACAAATATTATTACATATCATATTTTAATGTGTCTCGTTGATTCCGTATATCTAACATCGAAAATTCGTTTGAAAGCACTCTTTAGTGATATGTATTGGGTTCCAAAGGTTGTCTGAAGATTTTATCGGTAGGGAATAGCTGCTTACCATTGGTTCAAAATTCGATTTAACGTTAATTTGTTATAAGTAATTCTTCCACGTAGATCATTTTATGATTTTTTGTCATTCGTGTTGTGCAGATTTTAAAAATTATTTTTACTGTAAAGTATTTTAAATATATGTTCTTGCTACTAGATCGGATGTTAGTAATTCGAACATTAACGATCTTCAGGCTGATACATCTAAGACAGTTGTATAGTGTATAAATGACTTGGCTAGCTCTAGATTTTGATTTGGTGCTTTGCATAGATTTGTATAGCGTTACAGATACATAAAATTGCTTTTTTATTTAATTCTAAGGCAACAACTTGCACTGCAATTTTGACTTCTTAGCACATATTTTTTTGTAAATCACAATATATTTATTAGAGCTTATCGTGTAAATAAGGTTATTATTAGCGTAATAAACAATCAGATTAAAATTTTTGAGTCCCTTTCACATAAAACTTATCCACCTAGAAGCACACATTGCTGCTTAAAAGCCTGTGGCCCAATCGTTGAGCGGTTTTCTAGCTATCGTAGATCCGACCAGTACCGTCAGCAGCGGAACCAACGTCCCGGACAGGATCAGGGCGATCGCACCGTTGCAGTGGCCTGGGTCATGTTTGTCCTCCATGTAACCGAGCTCCTTGTCACAGAGGCACATCTTGTAGTTGTTGGTGTTGTTCAGCATGCTGCTCGTCATGAAGGTCTTGCTGGTCACGAGGGTTGTGGATTTTGTGACGTTCTCAACCGCGCACAGCATCCCGATGTCGCACTGCATGGTGTCCGTGCAGAGGTGCCGCAATCCTGTGGAAAATCACGCAAATCAATTAGTTGTGATAACACAAGATAAGAAAGTTTCCTAAAAGATTTCGATATTTTCTAAAATTTTCAAGTTATATGAAACATTTTAAAACATCTTGATATGAATTTGATACACTCTTCAACTTTTACGACTAAAAAGAGTAATGAAATTCATTTAGAAAAAAGGTTTAAAATATAGTTTAAATCCAAACAATCTCTACTAACCCGACAAAGACTTATAAATTGATCTCAGTTGAAAGGTTTTTAAAATCTTGGAATTGAAATGTAATTCTCAACAGCAGAACTGTTAATTTCTATTAAAAATACCAATTGAATTTAATCTCTAGTTAAATAAAATTTATCAAGTTTGCCGCCGTTTATTCAGTCTTTAATTGCTCCATTGTAAAGTTTGATTAATCGTTCAAAAACATGGCAATTTTCATTACCGAAAACAATGTAATTCCGTCAGCACGGGACCGGTTAGGAAGCAATAAATTTAGTGACCTTTAGGCATCCAAATTGCCGAGCTGACCACGTGACTGGCGAGTACAATATCTGTTTGCGCGGCCACCACGTCATTCGATGAATATCTCTCCCTCATGGCTTCAGTTGTGGGCCACTACACGCGTGGAAATCGGAAATTAACCACCGTAAGAAAGCGGAAATGGGTGGTCAGCCGAAAAGGTCACTCCCTCCCTCCCGTAAGAAGAAGAAGAAGAAACACTGGAAGCGAAGAACAGCAAGGAAACGGTCTTGGAACTGGGCGAATTTGGCTGCGTTTTGAGCCCCTGCTGTTTCGTGACGTGAAGAAGGACTTCCCTGCACGGGCCTTGGGGCGGAAATGACGAGGTGAAGGTGAACGATGAATGGTCAGAATCCGGTTGGTTCTCTGGCCCCGGCGGCGGTGATGCTATCGGATTAAAAGCAAAAAGTGGCCCATGCAACAAGCGAGTGGAGCGAAAATAGACCTCACTGTAATTACGAGTAATTTGCAGGTTCGATATGCCAGTGTAACTAAGATTTCTAAATTTAAACTACTTTTTCTTAAAAAAAATATACAGTAAACATACTCTGTAAACAAACGCAGTCTCACTAATGGCAGGATATCAAATTATCGAAAAACTAACATTTTTAAAAAAATTACTCACTCGATTACCCCACGAGGCATGCACCGAAAACAAAGTTCAACTACAGGTGAGAAACGAAACAACACCCATCAAGTCAAACCTGCTAACCTGCATCGCATGCTGATGCTTTCAAGCACCAACTGTACAACTTCCCATTACATGTACGGATACGCGATGCATATCAAATTCTGGGCCATGTTTTTTTCGGCAGACACCATGTGAAACTTGTGAAATTTGACTAATAGCTGGAAATGTATGCCAACACTTGCCGCGTGACGAGCTTTGGGGAAAAGTTTTCTATACATTTTCTTTTACTTGAAGAAAAGTCTTTCGATTGTGTGCATGCCAAACGTGCAACTAGTAAGTTCTAAAGTCCCAAGATTGTTTGATAATCAAATACGGTATGTACGGTATGTCCACGCATCCTTCCTCCCCTGTAGATTCTGTGAAATGTGATCCGTTCTCAGAATCCTCTCCGCTGTAAACACAACGTAGTGAGGCTGGCCGCTTTAATTTTTGCTAATCACGTACGCAAGACTTTCCAGCATGCTTTCATCGGACTGGCTGCGTTTGTGTTAGATTAGATTAGATTAAAATGTAATTTTAAACGGAGACCATTATTCGAAAACACAAAATTTTACGGAAATTTCACGGAACGTGAAAAATGCAAAAATAACTAATGAAATCTGTTCAACAACCGGAATTTTTTGTACACATCTGATATAGCATCTTTGCTAAGGGGTCATCCATAAATCACGTGGACACCATGGGGGAAGGGGGAGGGGGTCAGGATGGATCAGGATGGAACACGTGTCTACGTGTTTTAAGGATGTACCTTAAGTGACTTTTTTTTAGTGAAATTGCTATGGATTTAGCTGATAGCTGGATTTTCTAGCATCTTCTCACGGTCGTTGGTAACGGTCGTGGATAGGCCTAAAGGAGCTCAATTGGTGTGAAAAAGTTCAATTCGAAAAAAAAAACCAAAGGCTGACAATTTTTATTCTAAATCACTTCTCCAACATCAAATTTATATACATTCTTCCAAAATTTGTATCAACGAAAGAACGAACGAAAATTTGTATTATGTTTGCAAAATATAATCTTTCTTGAAAAAGTTTCGATTTTTATTTTATGATCATCCTTAGTATTGACTCGATGCCGTCATCATGCGACCACGTGCTCCGTTGTTTGTCTGAGACGAAGTGAGGTTTTGACATTTGTAATCCCGCATCTGACCCGCCGCCTATTTCGACGGTCGTTGGGCCGGCGGTCGTTCCCAACGACCGAGTCCAGTAAGGAACTGACCGTACAATATCATCAAATCAAAATCAAACCATCCACATTAACGACCCCCGGGTCTTTTGTGGTCTCTATTGCAAGTTTCTGCTCGAACCTAGGAGTCCGAAGGCTTGAATGGGGAGAGCACCCAAACCTCTTTCTACTCCAAGGAACCTTCCACCCCAGTGTTTGAACTGACGACCTTTGGATTGCGAGTCCAACCGCCGCCTGCGATTCCACCGGAGTAGGCTTGGTTTGGAGTGTTGTTTGTACTTATGGCATGGAGACGACTACTACACCTGGAATGACTTAACGGCCTAACAACAACCAAGGCCGGGACCCGGGACCGACATTTTACTTCCTCATCCGATGGAAGGTTGGAGCAGATGGGAATCGAACCCAGAATCATCCGCTTACAAAGCGGACAGCGTAACCATTCGGCCACGCACTGCCAATATCATACAGAATCTAAAAAAAAATGGTGAAAAAAACTCTTTCCGGAATTTTTTTATGGAAATTCATTAAGCATAGCATAGCACTGGTGTTTACCCGTAGTTGCTACTCTGTTATTGACCAGGACCTCCAAGAATTGTTCCGTGGAGATGAAGAGTAGGAACCAATCATCACCACTTCGCATCTTTCAAATGTCCCTTTCATGCTAGTCAATCACAGCGCCGGCCACGACCAGTGGTAAGACACGGGGAAGTGGATCAAGAAGTGGATAGAAATTTTAGTCCGATACTTGAGTGATGAAGACCGCTAAATTGGCTGCGTCTTCGACAAAGTATCACGTGAGATTTGAAGGGGTTAGTAAGATGGGTGTGAAGCTTAATTCTTCGTATGTTCTTAGATTCATCTTGAAAGCTTTCCAATTCGGTTCACCAAGCTTTTTGTGGTGAATTCTGGTCGTGTTGAAAGTTCAATATTCGCCTAACTAGTATGCAACCAGTAAGTTCTTGAATTCAACTTTGCATTCAATATTGCATTGTCCTGTTCTTAGGTTCACAGATTCCAATCAAGTTTCTTGGATTCTTATAGCATTCTTAATCCTTCTAGTCAACTAAGCCTCGATGGTCTGGTAGTTAGCATTTTCGTCTGCTGACCCAAAGGACGGGGGATCGAACCCCGTCGCGAGCTAATGAACTGTTCGTTCATATTCAAGTGTTCAGAATTCCTTCTTTTCATAATTTCTCGATAGGAGCAGATGGGAATCGAACCCAGAACCTTCCGCTTACAAAGCGAACAGCGTAACCATTCAGCCACGCCTACCCCTACTTTTCATGGAAATTTCATTTATGTACAAAATAATTTCAAAAGAGCCGAATCGTGCAAAAAGTTTATAAAAATGCTATAATGAGCATTTTCAATCGAATCTTGCATTTCCATTAAGGGGTTATATACATGTAAATCGGCAAAAATGTCAGAGGTTGGTTTGAGCACACACTTAAACTTTTTTCAAAATCTGTTTTCAGGGCATTAAAATATACATTTTCATCTATTAACAAAACAAATTTGAAGACATTTGGTTGTATCATTGCCGAGATATAGCTATTTGAAGTTAGCAGTTTCAGAAAACGGGTGCCACGATATCTCAACATTGCTTCGACCAAATCGGCTCAAAATTTTGGTGAAGACTCGTTATACCGGTCCCGTGTTCATGACGAAGGCCGATTTTCAAAAAGCTTATTTAAAAAAAGATACAAATATTTTTCTGTTTTTCATATAAAAAATCTCACAGTTTTTGATTTTTGTAATTTTTGAAAATTCCAAATTTCAAAATCGGGCTTCGTCATGCACACGGGACATATCTTGGGAGTCTTCACCCAAAATTTCAGCCAATTTGGTCCGTCCCATCTCGAGATATCGTGGCACCCGTAAATCAACTTGGTGTTCAGAGAAAAACGCTCAGAAAGTTAGACAGTTGGCTTTGCGCATGGCAAAATTCTGAGCTTAAATCGTCTCTAACTCAGTTAAATCATGAAATATCTTCATGAAACTTTCAGGAGTGATTGAAAATCATCTTTTAAGTGGATTTAATAAATTTTCTGCAATATGAAATTTTGTGATTTTCTACATGTATGTAACCCCTTAAGTTAGTTCCCCTTGGGACCATCCATAAACCACGTGGACACTTTTTTGAGAATCTGTTACCCCCCCCCCCCCCCCCTTCGTGGACAATTGTCCTTACAAAAAAAATCTTTTTTGTATGGATCGTGGACAATCGCCATACCCCCCCCCCCCTAAATTGTCCACGTGGTTTATGGATGGTCCCCTTACAATTCAATTGACTCTTGATGATGTTTTGAAAATTTAGTCCAATTATGGAGAATTAGCGACTCCTTCTCTGACTTCGGCTCTAGCTTTTGAATATAAATAATGATTAAATCTCAGAGTCGCCTGCGTTTTGTTCTGAAATATCTTTCTAGTTATTATGCACAACATAAATATTTAAAAAAAAACTCCCTAAGGAAATTGTGCCAATTTCCTGTCAGCAGCTCATTTCGCGTTGATGTGCTCCCAAATAGCTCAATCACCCTCCCCTCAACTTCCCTTCAAAATCCTTCAAGGGCAGGTACTTACCCTTAAATTTGGCCTGGCAGTAACCGTTGACGGGCGCCTCGGAGTCTCCGCAAAGGCATCGCATGCGATTGTCCGCGGCCGGGACACAACTCGTGTTCTGTATCGTGGCGCAATCCGCGTGACTGGTGCATTCTTTGGCTTTTACTGGAAGAAATTGTGGGAGCACAAAAAAAATACGAGAAAGGAGTAAGAGTTTTGTGCTTTAAAAAAACGTTGGCGTTATTAAATCAAAGGCAAAGATAAGCCGTCTAATGTTCGAGTACACGAGCAGTTTTGCGAGCGGCCCAGGAAGTTGTATTTGGCTTCTCATAACTAACGGACTGCTAATTACGTGGAGGTTGTTTTAGGCACACGATATCGTGGAACTTCAACTGCAATAGCTGTTTTGTGCAATAGATTAAATTGCCAAGATAAACAACTTTTTTCTCATTTTCAAACTAGCAAACACTAATTAAATGTCAAAAGTTTATTTTCAAATGCCACGAACAAGCTAAACAAAAGACTGTTAAAATTTGCTTCAATTTTCAGCTTATCCAACGATTGCCCTTGCAAATTACCTGAAAGGCCATACGTTAAATTACTTCCCATCATATTTCACGAAACTCAAGAAACAAAAAACGAAGTTGACTTTATAGCTGTCGGCCACCATTGCTAGTACCAACCACTAGTGTCTTCCTTTTATCTACAAGGACTTCGCCGCCCTGGGCTCCTAAGTGTATGAAAGTATGGCACGGAGCGACGGCGCCGAATACCCATATTTACACAAAGAATTTTAGAGCGCCCGCCGCGGGATTCGAACCGGCGACCTCTGGATTGTGAGTCCAGTGCGCGGTCCGATTGATCCACACGGACGGGACTCTCAACAGGGACTCTCAACAAAGACTCAAGAAACAACAGGGTAAAAAAAATGTCAAACCTTTACTTCACGCGTACGTTTTTCTTCCATCAATCAAACGCGTTTATGGTCGCCTTAAACACATTTTCCGCCTCTCTTTGTCCACTTCATAGATTATTAATTCAAACCAAAAAAACCTGTCATTGGGAATCGCCGCTGTAGTGCTAGCTTGTCGCACGTTGCTTTTTGACGTTCCGAGAAAAACGCGTTTTAATGTTTGAACTTGAATAAACAAAAACGAGAGCACACCATGTAAACAATAATAATCACGTTTTGTTTGGTTGACCACTCTGTGCATTGTCCTGAAGTTTGGTTGAATTTGGTTGTTGGAGTCCCGAGTTATAATTACAAATGTTTACGGAAGTCGAGCTCGCACTTGTGTCAAACGCGTTCTGACCTGAAATCCCTTTGGCCATTTATCGCACATCTATTTTAAGGCTGTGTCAAGATAGCACGATTTAAACTTCTTCCATATGAAAAGTGACAAAAATGCACGAAGTTTTTTCGGTTTTTATTGAATATATCAGGATTGGCATCGAAATTAGGGGATCTGTGAAGGTCAAAAAGTGAGACATTGTAAGCTGCACAAAATGGCATTCTTAACTCAATTTGGCCCAAAATGCACGTGCGACAAGTTAGCATGACAGCGACGAAATGCTAGATAACAAATCTGTTGACTTGAGCTTGGAACGCACATAAATCATAGACGCAACGTTTTATGGCGTGGTAACTTCATTTTTCACGGATAAAAATCTGTAGCTTTTCAATCATGACGTTCAGGAAGCCTGGAAAGTGTTTTTATAGGTGCCGAATTTGTTTTTATTGAAATAGCTATTCCATAAATTGTTTTGTCAACCATAATATGATTAAAAAAAACTGTAAAATAGTAGAATATTACATTATTTACCATACTTTTGAACTAATATTTTTCTAATCACAATTTTTGCAGTCGGAAATTAGTGACGAGAACATGTACGAGGGAAAGGGACATTTCAATAAGATTTAATTACATCGACTTAAGGGCTCGTAAACCACATCGACGTCGTCGTGCTATCTTGTCGCACCCGCCATTTCGACGTTCCGAGAAAAACGCGTTTTAATGTTTGACCTTGAATAAACGAAAACTAGAGCATGCAATGTAAACAATAACAAACATATTTTGTTTGGCTGACCATTCTGTGCATTGTCCCGAAGTTTGGTTGAAGTTGGTTGCTGGAGTCCCGAGTTATAATTACAAATGTTTACGGTAGTCTAACTTGTACGTGCGTCAAACGCGTTCTGACCTGAAATCCCTTTGGCCAATTGTCGCACTTACATCAATTTTCAGGGAGTGACAAGATAGCACGACAAGATTGAAACTACTTTCATATGTAAAGTGACAAAAATACACGGAGTTTTTTTCAGTTTTTACTGAATATCTCAGGATTGAAATCGAATTTTGGGGATCTGTGAAGGTCAAAAGGTGAGGCATTGTGAGCTGCACAAAATTGCGTTCCTAACTCAATTCGGCCCAAAATGCACGTACGACAAGTTAGCACGATGGCGACGACATGGCCTTTTTGGGGGAGGGGGGAAGTTAATTTATTAGCGGCAGCTTTAACAAGTCTAGCAAAAAACCACGCTCCATACAAAAAGATGAAATTTTGTATGGAGAAAAAGCACCGCAGGGAGGAGGGCTTGTAAATTTTAAATTTAAAGGCCACGTGGTTTATGCACGATCCCTAACATTGCAATTTTCACGGGGACTACTTTCCGCATTTTTTTTTTATTTGAAACAAACAGTCAAGGGTCCTGATTTTCGGTTCAATGAACAGAAACCACTCACTCATCGCCTATCCATTCGTCGCCTATTCTAACCCGCTAGCATTCATGAGTGAATGATACTCGCAAGCAGCCAGCGAGTGGCCCGAACTGTTCACTCAGCAAACAAATACATCGTGAAAATTTTTGCCTACTCCGTCGCTCGACGACACTCACACACTAACATGCTCAGCGAAGAGCCATTCTCACAAAATGCCAGCGCGGCAGTCCTTTTGTCTTCACGCCCTCAGTTTGCCATTAATTTGATTTTTTCTTGGTGGAAGTTTCTTTGAATGGTGTCTATAATGTTATGAAATCAAAATAAATGCACAATTTAATTGATAACATTGATTTTAGGCAACCCTAATCAATGAATAAAACGCAGCGCATCAGAGAAAAAATGTTTTCAGTTCAGAGTGATCGGTGACGTTCGGCCTGCCTGAGCCGTTCGGAGACTGAGCCGATCAGAGAGAGAAGGAGAGTAGAAGAGAGAGTGTTCGGGAGCGAATGGTGTGAAAGTGACAAACGGTAGGAGTTCTTCAGGGCAGTATCGTGTCGCCTGCTATTTGTGCTCGCGAATGGAGTGGTTGATTTTGAGCAATCAGGACCCTTGCAAACAGTATCCATTTAAGTTTAATAAATTTTAACAGTTGAATGAACTATGAAAAAAATACAAAATATCAATAAAGCCTTACAAAAATCCCGGAGTGCTATGGGGATTTCCAATCTTTGATTCCAAAACACAAAATTTGGAAAAGGAGCAATTCTCTACGAAATCGGCCGAATTCGACCATCTTTTTAATATTTTTTGATTTTGCTCAAACTTTCTGGGAGCCTTCCCTAGGACCAAAGAAGCTATTTGTGTCATTGGTTCACGCATACAAGTCTCCATACAATTTTGGCAGCTGTCCATACAAAAATGCTCCATAACTATTCGAAAATCTGTAACTTTTGAAGGAATTTTCTGATCTATTTGGTGTCTTCGGCAAAGTTGTAGGTATTGATGAGGACTGTTCAGAAAATAGGTACACGGGAAAAATATTGCCGATTTTTTTGATTAACTTTTTTTTTCACAAAATCTCAATTTTCCAAATTGGTATTTTTTTATTTTCGAGATTTTTTATATGCTTTAGAGGACCAAAACCCACAACTTTATAGCCATACAAGGCATGGTTAAAAAAAATCGTCAAATTCGTATATTTTTATGTAATTGTGATTTTGGAAAAAAAAATTCATACCATATTCTTTTTACCTATTTTTTTAATGTCAATTTGAATTTGTAATCGAAAAGTACTTTCAAGATTTAAAGTGCCTCGTTTTCAATGTAGCCACCTAAAGTTTGATTTCAATTCAGTCGAGAACAATACACTGATGAAGTCTGCAAGTAGTAGACGAAATACGTATCTGTCAAGATATTAGAATATGTATATAGCGGAATTAAAAGGAACAACTCGTCTCTTTGTATTCATAGTAATGCATTCTGCTAAAACGCTCAACCAAACCACAATTCAACGAAAATTTTGCAGTTTTTCGATTTTTTTAAATAGTGACCAGTTCTAAAAATATTTTAGAAATTTTCCGATCTTTTCGAAATCAACATTTTAATATTCCTAGATCAAAACTAACATTTCAAAAGGGTGTAATATTGCATGTTTGGCCTTTTTGAAATGTTAGTCTGGCAAATTTAATTTAGCATACTTATTACAGGCTAGCCGGGTCCGGTGGTGCAATGGTTAGCGTGGTAGCCTCTCACCCCAGTAAGGCCTGTGGTCAATCCTAGACGGTGGCGTTTTTCGAGACGAGATTTGCCTGATCCCGCCTTCTATCGGATGGGGAAGTAAAACGTCGGTCCATTTGGGTAAAAGAGGTACATAACCTTCGGACGCCTAGAAATGAGCAGAAACTTGCAACAGAGACCACAAAAGACCCAGGGTCGTTAATGAGGATTGCTTTTCTTTTTTTTTATTACTGGCTTAAAAGTTCCCAAAATAAAAATATTAAGATTCACTTTTAAAAGCATGTGAGTTCAAATATAATATTATTAAATATCATGTATGATTTAGCGAAAATATTTTTTTTTTTTAATATGAAATTTCCCTTTTTTGTGAAAACAAGTACAAGCAACGCAAAAGAGCCACAAAAAAGTTTAAACATATTTTTGGCCGATCGCTTTTATGGAAATACTCCATAGCGTAATGGCACTTTTTGGTTCTAGTTATTTGCCCAAGTGATACCGAAATTTGGTACTGCCGTGTTATTTTCTCCTGCTTGGGACGTATTTCAACCAAATCTTTAGCGCAACACTCCAAAATCAAATCAATCAAATCAAATCAAATCAATTTTTTTCTTGTAGTTGCTATATTGGGTGAAATTATTAACTCAAGATTTCGTGTTCCGAATACGATTTCATATAAGTCTCGAATATGTTGCGAAAGAAGTAAGCTTTTTAAGGAATATAGATTGATTTAGGAATGCGGGTTTGTGATCAGGATAACCCCTTTTAATTCAATAAGCGCACAGTGGCAACCTGTTGAATTATCAATCAAAAGTTGCTTATTCTATCCTCGTCCCAACAAGTATTTATTAAATACAATCATACAGTTATCGGAAATGTCGATGATTGCCGGTAACGGGCCAAATTGATATTCCCAAAAGCAGTGCAGTTTTCATAGGGATCGTGCACAAACCACGCGGCCTTCAAATTTTTAACGATAAAGTTTGGCTTAGTTTTTCATTGCTGCTATAAAACTACTGAATCAAGTCTTCAAGTCGGCCAGAAATTTACTGATATACGTTCAAAACAATTACCACTCCATCGTTGCATGCCGAAAAATGTTCCCCCACCAGAAGGAAAAATTCTTTCACTTTAGTAAACAAATACCATCGCCGTGTAACCCCGAAATGTTTTCTACCCATGGTGGGCTTTTACCAAGCAGAATGCCGACGGAGGGCAAAACACATGAAAGCTCAATACATCATCCACGGTTAAGGTTGGCCACCAGCATGATACTTTCTTCAATGAAACTTCTGGGAATGTGGGGTAAAAGGTCTCTTTAAAAATGCATTACACAATGAGTGAGCCACAAAAATTTGCACATATTAAAAGCACAACAGTTTACCCCAAGTCACCTTAAGCTTCATAAAGTGGATCTAAAAAAAGACATTGTGCGAGCTAAAGTACACACATGGTCGTCTGTGAGAAGGGGGAAGTCCTGGAACTGGACACCACAATTTGTGGATTAAAGAACACGCAAAAGAATTAACCTACTTTGTCAAGGCCTTACAAGCTTGCTATTTGTGCTCGCGAATGGAGTGGTTGATTTTGAGCAATCAGGACCCTTGCAAACAGTATCCATTTAAGTTTAAAAAAATTTAACAGTTGAATGCTACTATGAAAAAAATACAAAATATCAATAAAGCCTTACAAAAATCCAGGAGTGCTATGGGGAATTCCAATCTTTGATTCCAAAACACAAAATTTGGAAAAGGAGCAATTCTCTACGAAATCGGCTGAATTCGACCATCTTTTTAATATTTTTTGATTTTGCTCAAACTTTCTGGGAGCCTTCCCTATGACCAAAGAAGCTATTTGTGTCATTGGTTCACGCATACAAGTCTCCATGTAATTTTGACAGCTGTCCATACAAAAATGCTCCGTAAATATTCGAAAATCTGTAACTTTTGAAGGAATTTTCTGATCTATTTGGTGTCTTCGGCAAAGTTGTAGGTATTGATGAGGACTGTTCAGAAAAAATAGGTACACGGAAAAAATATTGCCGATTTTTTTGATTAACTTTTTTTTCACAAAATCTAAATTTTCCAAATTGGTATTTTTTTTATTTTCGAGATTTTTTATATGCTTTAGAGGACCAAAACCCACAACTTTATAGCCATAGAAGGCATGGTTAAAAAAAATCGTCAAATTCGTATATTTTTATGTAATTGTGATTTTTGAAAAAAAAAAATTTCATACCATATTCTTTTTACCTAATTTTTTATGTCAATTTGAATTTGTAATCGAAAAGTACTTTCAAGATTTAAAGTGCCTCGTTTTCAATGTAGCCACCTAAAGTTTGATTTCAATTCAGTCGAGAACATAACACTGATGAAGTTTGCAAGTAGTAGACGAAATACGTATCTGTCAAGATATTAAAATATATAGCGAAATTAAAAGGAACAACTCGTCTCTTTGTATTCATAGTAATGCATTCTGCTAAAACGCTCAACCAAACCACAATTCAACGAAATATTTGCAGTTTTTCGATTTTTTTTTAAATAGTGACCAGTTCTAAAAATATTTTTGAAATTTTCCGATCTTTTCGGAATCAACATTTTTAATATTCCTAGATCAAAACTAACACTTCAAAAGGGCTTAATATTGAATGTTTGGCCCTTTTGAAATGTTAGTCTTGCAAAATTAATTTAGCATACTTATTACAGGCTAGCCGGGTCCGGTGGTGCAATGGTTAGCGTGGTAGCCTCTCACCCCAGTAAGGCCTGTGGTCAATCCTAGACGGTGGCGTTTTTCGAGACGAGATTTGCCTGATCCCGCCTTCTATCGGATGGGGAAGTAAAACGTAGGTCCATTTGCGTAAGAGAGGTTTTGGGTGATTCACCACACATAACCTTCGGACGCCTAGAAATGAGCAGAAACTTGCAACAGAGACCACAAAAGACCCGGGGTCGTTAAAGTGGATTGCTTTGCTTTTTTTATTACTGGCTTTAAAGTTCCCTAAATAAAAATATTAAGATTCACTTTTAAAAGCATGTGGGTTCAAATATAATATTATTAAATATCATGTATGATTTAGCGAAAATATTTTTTTTTTTAATATGAAATTTCCCTTTTTGTGAAAACAAGTACAAGCAACGCAAAAGAGCCACAAAAAAGTTTACACATTTTTTTGACCAATCTCTTTTATGGAAATACTCCATAGCGTAATGGCACTTTTTGGTTCTAGTTATTTGCCCAAGTGATACCGAAATTTGGTACTGCCGTGTTATTTTCTCCTGCTTGGGACGTATTTCAACCAAATCTTTAGCGCAACACTCAAAATCAAATCGCTGACTTTTTTTCTTGTAGTTGCTGTATTGGGTGAAATCATTATCTCAAGATTTTGTGTTCCGAATACGATTTCATATAAGTCTCGAATATGTTGCGAAAGAAATAAGCTTTTTAAGGATTATAGATTGATTTAGGAATGCGGGTTTGTGATCAGGATAACCCCTTTTAATTCATTAAGCGCACAGTGATAACCTGTTGAATTATCAATCAAAAGTTGCTTATTCTATCCTCGTCCCAACAAGTATTTATTAAATACAATCATACAGTTGTCGGAAATGTCGATAATTGCCGGTAACGGGCTAAATTGACATTCCCAAAAGTAGTGCCGTTTTCATAGGGATCGTGCACAAACCACGCGGCCTTCAAATGTTTAACGATAAAGTTTGGTTATTTTTTCATTGCTGCTATAAAACTACTGAATCAAGTCTTCAAGTCGGCCAGAAATTTACTGAAATACGTTCAAAACAATTACCACTCCATCGTTGCATGCCGAAAAATGTTCCCCCACCAGACGGAAAAATTCTTTCACTTTAGTAAACAAATACCATTGCCGTGTAACCCCGAAATGTTTTCCACCCATGGCGGGCTTTTACCAAGCAGAATGCCGACGGAGGGAAAAACACTGAAAGCTCAATACATCATCCACGGTTAAGGTTGGCCACCAGCATGATACTTTCTTCAATGAAACTTCTGGGAATGTGGGGTAAAAGGTCTCATTAAAAAAGCATTACACAATTTGTAAGTAGACCCTAATGAGTGAGCCACAAAAATTTGCACATATTAATAGCACAACAGTTTACCCCAAGTCACCTTAAGCTTCACACAAGTGGATCTAAAAAAAAGTCATTGTGCGAGCTAAAGAACACACATGGTCGTCTGTAAGAAGGGGAAGTCCTGGAACTGGACACCACAATTTGTGGATTAAAGAACACGCAAAAGAATTAACCTACTTTTTCAAGGGCTTACCTTCGTGGCAGGAGTTTTTAATGGGATAGAAAAAAATCTTCACTGCAATAAACTGAAATGGTCCTTTATGGAATTTTTATGCAAATTTGACATGAGTTTTTAAAATTCTTAGTTTTATTTTTAAAGTGAACGTTACCTTTTAAAGACCCATACACCTTTCTTCCATTTCTTCTATTTTGTTTTTAACTGTTTAGGACAACACTTGCTCACCAACAATCCCCAATTTAGCGACAATCATCAGTTTATCGACCATAAATAATTTCTACGCAGGCATCTTTACAGTCGTTCAAACGTACTATTTCAGAACGACCTACCCGTCACCGATTAGATACGTTAGCGGCTTGGACGAATACTTTAGCTGGCAGGAAATAGTTCCCTCACTTTAAGCCCAAGAAAACCGTTTCCTGTTTCCCCCGGGGGCTAAATGCAGCAGCTCACCACTCGCTCCTGGCCCCGGTATGAATACTAATGAGCGTAAAAAAATGCCACGAAGGACAAATTGACGGCTTCATGCAGATTCAAATCGGTAGAATTTTATTTTTTGCTTCGTTTAGAGGTTTTTCAGGTGACCACGTGTGCGTTTTAGCTGACTAAAGAACGGAAATGCAACTGGCGGAAGTTCATTCAACGACTTGGGAAAACTTTTAAGTTGCGAAGGTAACGTCCAGAAATTTGCTAACGAGTGGTCAGATGGTTAATGAAATGAAACTGCTCTTTTAAGATCTTATTCTTTTATGATTTTTTTTATCATAAATAATGTTCTCCACTGAAAGCTAAAACAAATTTAAATAGCTGAGCGGAGTGAGTTTATCATAAAAAGTGGTCATAAGAATCGCGATATAATTAAAATTAATTGCTCAATGCTTGAATTGCAATTGATTCTGTCAATCCAGTCATCAAGCGTTTGAATTTTGCTTTGGATTACAACACTTGAGCTAGGTTATTTGAAGTGATAGAATAGATCGACTATACAGTGAGTTCGTAAATTTATTGCGGTGGTTTTCTATTGCCGAAAACATTGTTTGAAAACTAAACAAGAAGCACAGCTTTGACACTTCGACATTTTCCGATTTTCTAGTTTCTATAGGTTTGAAATTCTCACTCAATTATCTCGGAACTGGCTGAACCGATTTTCACTGATTTGCTCTCAAACGATCCGTCTTGGGGTCCCATAAGACCCTATTGAATATAATGAAGTTTAGTAAAGAACTTCAAAAGCTTTGTTTAAAAAACATTTTGAGGAATGTCCGGAAGATTGTAAAGAGGGTGGTTTTTGTAAGAAAATCCATCATATTACACATTTTTAGAATGGTTTTTAAAAGACCTTTCCAACGAGTCCAAAAAATTGTAGATCTGTCAAACCTATCAAAAGTTATAAGCTCTTATAGCACAGTGTTATTTATACACTTTTTGGAGGCCGGATCTCAGATATAAACGTTGTCTGGATCTATCGTTGGATGGGTAATCAAAAGACCTTTCCAACGAGCCTAAAAGAATGGAGATCTGACAGACGTATCAAAAGTTATGAGCACTTTAGTGTTATTTATACACTTTTTTGAAACCGGGTCTCAGATAAACATATTGTCCGAATCTATCATGCGAACTATCGTTGGATAGGTCATCAAAATACCTTGCCGATGAGCCAGAAATATTGAAGATCTGGAAACCCAATCAAGAGAAATGAGTAATGAGTAATGAGGATTAATTTATTAAACATATTAAGGAGGAATGATGGTATTTTGACTGAATGTGTTAACAGTCTGGACCCGAAGCCTAATTTTTCTGTTACATTCTTTTTGGAATTCCATATAAACTGTAACGGGAACTGCAGGCACCGGGTCCAGACAGTTAAATATCTGATTCAATATCACAATCCACCAAAAGATGGATTAAGTATTTTTTTTAATATAAAACTGGTTCTGAATTCTGAAAAAAAATTGTTATCGTCGGTGACTAATGTAACAAAATTGTTTTCTCTATTTTTTTGTAAATTAAGCATAACATTTTGTGTTATTTATTTTTCGATCAACAACAAAGGTAATTTAAACGCAATCTTGGTTGAGACCATTTTTAAGCACGCTGCATCTTTTTTCAGGGTTAAGTCAGTTTAATACTTTACGTAGAATTCAATGGCGTACTCACCATTTTCGTACAGTGTACAGTCCAGATCGCAAAACTTAGTGGAAAATGGATTTTCCAAAAAAAATTGTGAAGTTTTGGAGCTTTGGTGTCTTGAGAAGAGTTGTTGTAAATAAAAAGGGGCAACTTTTGGTTTAGTTGAAAATTAGGGTGGTTCACAATTTGGGTGATTTTGAAAATCTTACTTTTCAGGAATATTTTTTGTCTTCTAGAAAGTTATTAGGCTAGCGCCTTTTCGAGATATTTGAGTTTTAAATTGCATCTTGTTTACCTAAAAATGGCTGTAACTTTTGACCCTTAAGTCCAAATTGACTAGTCAAAAATAAAAATGTTTGTTATTTTAGAGCTTAAAAGTACCCCAAATTAAACATTTTTCTAAAACTTAACCCTGAATTGCCACGTTCAAAAAACAGTTTTTTCAAGGTTTGCTCAGATGCTTTCTATAAATTTGTTCGTAGAAGGCGTAGATTACGAGATAAAATGTTTGTGTCTTCAACAAAGTTGCTTGGATTGGCAAGCCTAACAGCTTTCTAGAAGACAAACAATCCCAAAAATATTCCTGAAAAGTTAGATTTTCAAAATCACTTTAATCGTGAACCACCCTAATTTTCAACTAAATCACCCCCTTTTTATTTACAACAACTCTTCTGAAGACACCAAATCTCCAAAACTTCACAATTTTTCGGAAAATCCATTGTGCAGTGTTGCCAGATATGTAAATTTTGCGTTTGAAGTTAGCGAAAAATAACAAATCAAGACAATTTTAAGATCATAAAATTCTGCTCCTTTAAAAAATCTATCGATTCTTTTTTGCCTTGAAGCTTTTAAAGAAACACATTAAAACTGTGTTATTTTTTGGCAATTTGGGACATTTACTTATTTTCGCTACGAAATTTTAAAAATTATTTCTTAAAATTGCAAAGGCTTATAACTGTGCTTTAACGCAATATACTGTAGAAAATGTATGCATAAGTAGAACATTTGCCAAGAAATATAGGACATTCCAACTATATAACGTGATATCTCAAGAAATATTCAATTTACCCTCAATTTACTCTCAGCAATCGAATACTATTAAAAACTGACAATTATTGTCGGTTTTCTCATAAGTGCTCATCCGGAGGTTTAAAAATGCATGTTATATCATTAATTTAGGGTACGCCATTGGATTCCGCGTCAAAAAATCTTCAAATTTGCTTACCCAAAAATTGGACCAAATGTCACCAAACTTGAGAATCCTTTGTTAGGCAAAAACCGTGCCAAATATTCACAGATTTGAGAATGGTCGGAGAAAGGTCACTTGTGAAGGAATGACCCTTATACCTACAGATTTACGCACTGTTAAATATTTGGTTTTTTGACTTTTTTACGAATCATTTCAGTCTTTTTGTTTTCATACCGATTTCAAAAAGTTTAAACGTCAAACAGCAGAATCTAGATGAAAAGTGCTTTGATTTGGATCTTATTTGGAGTTCCTTAGCCACAATAATCCCATTTTTTGATTTTTTTTTCCGCGTTGCAGCAGAAAGGTCATAAGTTGGATTTCAATGAAAAAAATACTTATACATATTAAAAACTTGGCTGAGTGCATTTATTAGGATGTAACAAAACGAATCAATTTTGTTGGCATTTCAGGGCATGATCCGCTAGATGTACTGAGCCAGAATCTCAAATATGAGCTTGATTGTTTGCGACAGGACCTGGAAATGGGAATGGGATTTGATTTGAAAATCGTTGCGTTTTGCTTTTTGCCAGTTTTGAACACCTTAATGTTTTCATGAGCTCATAGTTTGTGTTCCGAGGACAGTTTTGTCAAAGATTTGTCAACTATTTAGAATGTTACAGATTTTATAACACCGCCGCTGAAAACTTCAACATTTTCTTCACTCTCTTCTAGATATGGCAATGATATCCCATGGGACAAACCTGGTGGTCTCGTCGGTGGCGGAGCCGGTTGATTGTTGTTGGATTTGCCGAAAGTGGTCAAAGCCGACGAGCTGACCCCAAATAGCACAATAAGTACAGCAAACAAAGTACTTATACTACCACAACGTGTCATTTTCTTCAGAGCACCCATTTTTTATCCTTCTTTCTTTTTTTCCTGTTTTTCACTAATTACTGGTACTAAGTACTACAACTTAAGGCTTATCTAGGCGTTGTTTCGGGTTGTTCAAATTTTCTGTGGCACAAGCTTGTGTGTGATATCTTAACTGTAGACGACGACAACGGAAACAGTGTAGGGAACAGCCGGAAAAACGTATCCACTAAATGTACACTGATTAGCCTGTACCAGCACCAACAGGACCAACGGCGTTATTTAAAACAATTAAACTGCAGAACAAGACGAAAAAAAACGATATAAATCAGGACCGTTCCGAACCGAACCACGACCGACGACCAATTAGCAACGGTGAAAACGGCTTTGGCGACCGTACCGCAGCAGAAGTTGTTTTAAAATGAGCTCAGACTGCTGCCTGGAACCAGCCACAAGTCGTGCTCTCGGGGTTGTTCCGACCACGACCAGCCCCGTCGTTTACCGCGCCGCCGTCGACCGTCTTCGTCGTCCGGGTAAAGTACCATGCGCGCGGTGCGGTCAAATGGGGATTGTTTTGATGCACGTTTCTCTAGAATAGTTTTTCCTGATAACAAACATGGATTGGCGATTTGAGTTGATGTTGATAAGGTTCATAGGTTCAAAGCAGCATTAGCTATCATGTAATTCATATCTTGCGTAATTGAAATGAAAAAAAAAAACATGGAATGATTCGCTTCATTTGAATTATATCATTGTATCGCAATACATTTCTTTATTTAGTTTCATAAAAATCATACAATATTTTATATATTAAAAAACATCCAACGAAAATTAAAATAAAAACATCATTCACCTTTATCACGGCTGATGAATCGGGTCATTTTTCAAACGACTTCAACTCCCAAATTCACTCAGTAATAAAAATATATCCAAGAATTAGAAAATGAAAATTTGCTCTAAGGACGACACACGAAAATGCGCATTAATTCTTTTTGAGTATTTTTACTTTTTGACACATAATTTATTATGTAAGTTATGGAACTTCCATGATCGAAGGGGGGATTTCTCGAAATTAAATACGCCGACGCGTTTCATTAGACTGTCCAAAACGTTCTGATTGTATTGTAATCGAAAAGTCCCCCAGAGCCTCTCACATGAGGTACTGAGGTTTAGCTTATTGAGCATTAATCTAGCTAGGGGAAATATACCCATTTTAATCACTCTAAGCCGTTCGACCAATTCTCATCACTTTTGCCGTTTTCCGCTATTAAATCAACATTTTCAGATGTATCAACAATGAAGAGTTGCTTGCTCACTTTTATTTGAACTATTTATTACTTTGGAACAGTCAAAAACACTTTATGAAAGCTGTGATCAAAGTGCTGATAGGCCGATAATAGACATAGGCTGAAAAAGGGTATAGTTCCCCTACTTGCTGTTATCGCGGCGAGGTAAACGAAGTTAAGCTTTGTTCGCAGTTTGGATAACTGTTGTCGGCTGTGCTGATGATGTTGGTGGCGTCGATCAATTATGCGGAAAGCAATTTCCGTAACTTGTATAGTGTTTTTCAAGTCTCATTAAATTGATTTCGTACAAAAAGCACAAACTAATTATGAGTCTTTATTTCGTTTTACCCAGATCGAAAAATGAAAAACTTTATGTGAAAGATCGTCGCTTGTGTGCTATCTTGTGACACGTCCTATCTTTTTACAGCAGACGTGTCACAAGATAGCACACAAGCGATGAGATTGAGATGAGATTGAAAGTATAAAACAGTTCGCTTCACATTCAATTTCGATTGAATTTAATTCATTTTATTTACCGAAATAGCTATTTTACATCTTGTGTGATTGGCTGGTTCATAGAGATTTGGAGTTTCTTGCAACTATTTATTTTTAATCCACCGCTTGTCAGTCGCTTGCAAATTTTGTAAAAAAAAAAAACCTAGTGAGATCGAAACTGCTTCTCCTTCATATTGCATGCATTTTTTTGGATTGTATAATTGTATAATTCTAGATTAAATTTTCAAAACAACCTATCCCTCATGGGTTTCCTATGCAGATAGGACCTTTTGAAAATTTAATCGAGAATTGTAGAATTCTCGATTACTTTCAAATAACATCTTTTGGTTCATACAGCCCAGACTCGGTTATCCGAAGGCCTCGGAAAAATTTCACTTCGGATAATCCAATTACGAAATTATAATTTTTTTCCTTGTCTAATTTTGATTGTCGAGCTTAGGTATGACCCCTGAACTACGCTTAAATAATTTAGAATGTTTAAATCCAAAATGGCGGTAATGCAATATTGAAAAAAATACATTTTATTTTTTAAAAGGCAATCAACAACACAAATCGGACTTAAATGGGGTCGTAGAACTAAAATTTTATGTTAAAAACAAGAAATTAAAAAATAAGGCTTCGAGGCTTCGGAAAATCGAGTCTGGACTGTATTGACAAACTTTAGGAGCAATTCCTTATTATCAACATATTGAGTATCGTAATATTCTAATTTCCAAGTGAATTCAATAAAACAAATTGCGATGGATATTTGTTTAAATCAAATTTTAAAAATTCTTCATTTCCTCACACCGTCTTTTCGAAGTTTGAACCAGCACAAAAAAAATCTAGTGTTTCCCCTATCGCACATACCTGTTCGTCTCGAAGAAACTTCACTACAGCGAAAGTTTGCGTGTTGAAAGCCATATTTCGCGCTCCCGATGTCCGCCCAACGGTCCGGCTTTCTTGGCCAAAGAGATTCCTGCAAGCATGACCGACTGCGGGAAGGACCTCCACTCGTCGTGTTTGTGTGCTTACTCCCGTCATGATAAGCAGCGAGTTTAGCACTATAAGCTCAGGCTTCATTTTTTTTCTTAGAAAATCGTAAGAACTGAGTCATAACTAAATATTATTGTTTGTTTTAGTATTTTTATTAGATATAAGAAATCCGGTTCTAAAAATATTCACATTTAATTCAACATCAGTTCATTGTCCTATGCCTTCGAAAAAAAATGAAAACCTTCCTCAATTCCACTGTACTTTGATTTGTGAAGTTTCACTGTCAGTGTCAGTCACTTCCTCAGTTCCAGCGGGGTTGTTATACCGTTGATACCAAGACATAAAGCATTAAGAATAAGTTTTCCATATTTTTTGCGATTCCATATCGAACTCTTGCACTCCACCACCACCACCGAAAATACACCCATTGAACTTTGTCTACCCGGTAAGGACAGGAATGTTTTGTCGATTTTTCACATCTATTTTTTATGTTTCACGCTGAGCATCATCCCACCATCAACGTTGTTATTTATTTTGCCTAGTTTTGGCGCTCACAAAAATGGGAATGAACTAGGAACAAACAGTGTGGCAGGACGTTTTAGTTTTAATGTTGCACTCGAAGCCTTGGCCCAAAAATTATAGAACGAAGAATGTTTTGTAGATAAGTTATATTTTTTAGATACAAATTAAAAACAATGATTCTGATACGTTTCTGTTCCTTATTCGATAACTTAAAGATTAGTTACACTTCATAACAACAACCCAACAAAAACCCTATGATAGATACATCTATCTTAGTTTGTTAGAGCCAATAAAAGTCATGAAAAGTCGGTAGCAAACAAACTATCTGCAATGTCAATTTAAATCACTGCATCTCACGCAAAAAATGTACATGCCATATCGGTTGCCTTTCAAGGAAATGTACTTCATATTTTGGTACATGATGTGATGTTTCTTTTTTGCATGAAATAATGTTAAATCATGTCGGAAAAGCACCAATACACCATACATTTTAAGCAAAACAATGTAAATGGGCCAAAGTGGATTTGTAGACAGCAGTCTACCCCACTCATTCTCAATGTCAACATCAACGGACGTGAGCTGGATGAATTGTTGTTTACAAATCCACATTGGCCCATTACGTTTCATACATGCTTTCCCTCAGCATAGTTGTAGATGACGCACTGCAGTTTGACCAATTTTTTATGTTTTGTAAACAAAAACTACGCAATAATGTAATCATGCTCAATTTTGGTCCTAATAAAAATATTTTATGTTTTTATATATCGGTAAACATCGTTAGATAAATGTACGACTCGTGCTGAAAAAAATCATCTTTTGCAACTTGTTGCATAAACTACTATTTTGGGTCTGGTAGTGAGATTGAGTTCATTTAATGTATAAAATCAGTTCAAAGTATCATTGTGCTCAGAAAAATAAGCTTAATCGTTGTATTGAACTTAATATAAAATCAGTGTGTGTGTGTGCAACTGAGAGAGCGCGTTGAGCATCGGGCGAGAGTGGACGTCTAAGCATCGTTCAGTCTCGAGTCGTAGTGATTTTTAAACTTTTTTTCGGTTTTATTTCGTTTTTTTGTGTGTTGAAGTGTGTTGTGAAGAAAGGGGATATTTATGCGCCTTTCAAGTGCTATATTCTCGTGAATTTTTCGTTTTCTGGCAAGAAATCACGAAATCGTTATTCAAAACAGCCACGGTGGTGCTGCGGCCGCGACCGAATTTCTGGCCGTTTGCTGGAGGCTCAGTTGAAACAGATGGTCTGTGAAGGAGGTCGGATTGTTTATTAAGGAAGAGACAGTGCACTACAGTGGTCATTGTGGAAACTCAGCTGTGAAACCTTGTAATTTTGTGAAAACCACGCGATTATTCAAGATGGCGGGCGCGTGAAGGAAAAAAATCGAACAGCGTCATGAGAAAAAAAAGAGAGACAGAGTGGTTAATAAGAGAAGAAGAGCGGGAGAGCTCTGCAAATCGTTGAGGGTTTGCTTTGGACGAGAAGATCAGGAGAGAGTGGTTAATAAGAGAAGGAGAGCGGGAGAGTTCTGAAAATCGTTGAGGGTTTGCTTTGGGAGAGAAGAGCCGGAGACCACAAGAGAAAGAGCCGTTTGAGTTTTGTTGGAAAGGAAGTCTAGAGAGCGTTTTACTACGCAGAGCTTGTTTTCCGAGAAGTGCCGGAGAGTAGTAGTGAGGAAACGAAGAGCGTAAAAAGGAACGAAGAGAGAAGAGCGCCCCCGGAATGGCGACTGTTCGAGGTGTGCTGCTGTATGAAGTGTCAAGTGGGTGAAAGTGTGTGTGGCAGTGATTGTCACAGACAAGTGGAAATAATATTTATCAACTTAAAAAAAAAAAAAATCAATCACAATGAATCAAAGGAAATTCTTGGCGAAAGGGGGGAGTGAAATTCGAAAAGTGCTAAAACTTAAAATTGTCGCTCTTGAGAATCTGATCAGAATGCTGGTTGAAGAGTCTTCAAATTAATCGCTTTAGTGATCAAAGCCAACAACCATCGACGCCATAGGATCCTGTGAATTTGGTGAGCTCGTTTTATGTTGTGTGTGTGTGTATGTATGTATGTGTGTGTGTGTGTGTGTGTGTGTGTGTGTTTGTGTGTGTGTGTGTGTGTGTGTGTGTGGGTGTGTAATTGGGTGAATGCAGTAAACCACAAACTTGTTACTTCTTAGGCAAAAATTTCAGGATTAAGTCGATGAGAATCGTAATCGCTAACATTTAGGATAGTCCATTAGCGCGCGTTTTTGATTTTTTTTTATTCGATTGTTGGTAGCGGGACCTCGCGGTTATTCTGCAACGTGTTTCTGGAGCCTTTTATTTGATATTTTATTTTTCATAAGTCCTTCTTTTATCATCGTTGATTTGAAGGCACGCCGCCGGTTTAGTTCGTTTAAGTTATTGCTTTAATTTCATAACAATCGGTTACGTGGTGTACTGTTTTCTTTTCATTTATATTCGTTGATCGTAATAATATATTCCAAACTGGCAGTTTTAGTATCAACTCATCAAACTATCGATTTTATTTATACTCTTCAGCGTCTTTTATTTACTATTTTTGAAATTTGCTCGCGTTATATAAATTGTACAAACAGTAAAATATACTGATAAGTCCAGCCCATAGCACTACTGCTCGGTTGGCACGCGTTCGATAAAAAAAACTTTTTAAATAATCAATTATTTATCTTTCCGCAGCCGGCTGCCTAAGATTTAAAATTTTCAACCGATAAACAAAATGCTCATGGTCACATCACTGCCACTCGTGAATCCTGACCTCATACCCATCTACTAACCCCCTCAAAACTCATGTGATACTTTGTCGGAGCAGCAGTCGATTGGGCGGTCTCTATCACTCAAGTATCGGACTAACATTCCTATCCACTTCCCCGTGACTCTACCACTGGTCGTGGCCGGCGCCGGTATTGATCAGCATGATAGGGGCCTTTGAGAAGTTGCGAAGCGAGGAAAGATAGCACCCACTCATCTTCCACGGCTCGTGGATGTAACTTCTGGAGGTCCTGGTCAATAACGGAGTAGCAACTGCGGGTGGGCACCTATGCTTATGCTTATGCTTAATCAGTGTGTGTGTGTGCAACCAACTAAACGGGACCACGTGGTCGCTTCTTACAAATTGATTTGTTTCCATGTATTTTAGATTTTTTACATTCTATACATGCAAATAACTCGCATAAGCATTTGGACGGTGTTAGCTCTGACGAGCTTCGGTGACCCATTTCTACGCTGGCTAGCCATGCGCGAGGTATTTCAGCTGTGTTGAAAAGCCCCGCCTTAAAGAACATTTGCATCAAACGGATTCAAACGTTATTTAGAACTTCCGAAATCTTGTCAAATGGACAAAGATCCAGAGCGTATGTAGTTCAGTAGTAACAGTATTCCTAATTCCAGTCATATCTCAACCAGCCGCGATGGCCTATTGATTAGCAACGGGGGATCAAACCCCGCCTCGAGCGACTTTTGATTTTTTGTTCAAGTTCAGAGTTTCCAGAATTAAGATTTCCTTAACTTTCTCGTTGAGAGCAGATGGGAGTCGAACCAAGGGCCATTCGCTTACAAGGCAAACACCGTAACCAGTCAGCCACGGTCGCTCCTTATGTTTCCAAATGGACATTTCTCAACCGAAAAGCAGCATCATCCGTCAAACCGGTAGCGATTAAAAACGTCCAGGGCGTTGTAGCTTGAAGATGTCAAGTCAACCAATTGATGACTCCCGTCGGAACACACAACAACGGCACCTGGCTCGATCACTTTTGTGCAGACGAAAATAGTGCAAGCGCGCGCACTTAAACCCGAATATTTTTCCTAACTTTCGAACCGGAGGTTAATATTTTCGCGTATTCTCGAACACCGGACTTGATACGAATGAAAAAGAAATCACCACCCGATAAACACCTCCCCAAATCAAAACAAAACACAAAAGGGGCACGCGACGGCAAAATCATTTTATATTCGTAAACAAGTCCTCAAAAAACATCTTTTGTTCATCAGTTTTATAGGTTTTTATAAAATAATAAAACGACTAAATGCGACGGAACGACGGAGGAGCATGTTGAACTAAATATACAATCTGATCTAAAATTTATGATCCAATTCTTGTTATAAGTAAACTGTCTAAATTATTTAAAATAATACCCAAAAAAAGTGGCTCATATTGGAGCATTTTTTGAAAAATAACTATTTGTGCTTGAAATTCTTTTAATCTCAAAGTCCCTATTACGGCAAATCACTTTCATATTTTAAAGTCCGAAAGAAAACAAACTCGTGAATTTGTTGTTTTGTAACAAACTAGATGTTACAAAAATTTGGTCATTTCCAATGATTTTTTAGCACCGATAATTTATTTTAAAATTTCATTAAACCACTCTCAGTGTTATTATTCTTTCGTCGACCCTACTATTTTTTTCTCGGACGTAAAAAAGCTGTTGCATTCGGTGCCCAAAAAAGAACACTGAACTTTTTACGACCGTTGCGACATTCCATCTAGATGTACGACTTGTTGGGGTACTCCGGCGAAACATTGTAAAAATAGTCCTACTCTCTCTGAAGCCAACCTGGCAGGTAATTTCCTACCTATTAAAATGTAACGATGTATCGTCCATCTTTCCTAATTACCAGCTTAACCTTTACGTGATAACCAAAACTTTGGGAGAGCCTGATTTTCACCCAAAGCCGCCACATTGCCATCAGCAGCAACACTGGCCCAGCTGGAAGACTCGTTGGAGATTCTTCACTGCTGCTGCTGTTGTTCCTTGGGACACTATTGGCTTTCGTGAGATAATGATGGTTAGGATATTTAAAAAAACAATTCGAAGAGTTTAAATTTAATTTGACCATACGTCTCCACTGAAATTTATTACCCACAGCAATAGCCGTTAATTTTTGAAGAATTTAAGTATATTTTTAGAGACACCCTACTAAAAACCAGTGAAATTAGACACGCCATGCTCACTTACACCTTGGAGCAACGACCAGAAGAACCTGCAAGGAAGTACAAAGAAGGACTTTATCACAGCATTGCCATCACCTTGGACCTTACCTTAGGGTCCCCAAGTCTTTAGTCGCCAGTGGTCGTGATTGTTCTAAGCCATGGAGATAGTTAGGTCTACCCTTTGAACCACATATAGTCATCGCATGACGGTACTACAGAACAAAGAAAGGCCCGCCGAGCATTAGTGGACTATAAGGAGTCGTCACCATTTGCAAACTAACTAGCACGACTTGGAAACCCCTCCCCCGGCGGGCAGAACTTGCGAGCGGGTGCTGATAATGCCATCCTTACACGTACGCTGAAACCGGCTTCAACAAGCACCACGTGTCCGCTGTACAACAGTATAGGAACTGCTTATTAGCAGGGGCTCCTCTCGAGAATCCTTCCTTCCAACGCCGTTGCCAACCCCGGTCATCGTGATTTGAGGGCGTCCTTCTTTTATGTGGCCACAGCACGCAACTGGTGTATTTTGGAAGCCAAAGTTGTTTCTGTACAGTTTATGCACACAATCTAGCAGCTGGAGAGCCACCAAATAAACGGAACGTTCGTTTGTTGGTGGTTTGCTAGAATACCGTGGCTAAGCTTCTAATGTGCGCGCTCCTTCGGCGTCATGTTTGTGGATACACTTAACTAAATCTGGCTTTTTTTTCATGGGAAACTTACCCGCCGCTAATCTTAATGATACTAGTTGAACTTGAGCAGTTTTGAAATGGAGGATGATTTGGCTAAACAATCTAAAACAGGTTAGTGTAAGGAGCCAGAGTGCGGATTCGGATAGTTTCTTTTACGGCTTCACCTCCAACGCAAAGGCTTAACGAATGAAAACTAACATAATCCACCTATGTGGTTGGTGCCTTCCTCACTACTTACCAAAAATGGATCACACAAGGGATCCAGGAAAAAAATATCTGAGTTATTAATTCATTAAGAACCAAACGAGCAGCCAACTCGGGTTTTGATTTGGAACCAACTGAGTCCAATTAGGATCCGGCCTCAGAAAGTACTTAATTGACAATATCTTGTGACTGGGTTGTTTGAAAGGTATTTCGCTACCCTACATATACAAATATAGAGCTTTATGACGTTTCGCGTACACACACTAGCGCACCATTTGATTTTGCTGGCCGGACAAAATTTAACCTCAATCTTTTTCGTGTACGTACACGCAATACATGCGCACGTAGATAACTCTATAGGTCCGTTGGGTCCAGATAAAGTTTTTACACAGACGAATGAGCGGATCTAAAAAAACGTTCATAAATTTCACTTATGCGTTATAACTTGAAACAGGGTTGGCAGATCTTCAAATTTTAAGGTCCGATAATGAATCCGACCATAGTTTTTTTTACAGATAAGTTACATCTTCAGCTTCAAAAAAAGAACATAAATATCACTTAAGTGGATATAACTAGTGACATAGTTCCCAGATCTTCAAACATTAGGTTTCGTTGGAAAGGTTTCAATTACCAACGATGTATAATATGATAGTATAATACGATGTATACTCGTTACAAACACTTGGGCTACACTTTAATGAACCTTAATATTGATAAAACTTTAAATGCGTCTTCGCCAAATGAAACCTTATCCGAGCCGAACCAGCATTGATGGAAGAAAGGCTCCTTAATAAAGACTGCTAACTAAATAAAATCTTTAGATAAATGCACTCAAGATACTAACAAGAACGTTGAAGAAAAAAGTGACTCCTTAGCAGAGCTCGGGCGAATAGCTTTTGAAGCGATTCCAACTCTGACATTGATTCCGGCTTCTGAAAAATTAAGAGACTTCGTAACCGATTCCAGCTTCTCGAGATTCAGTGACTCCGACTTCGACTTTAGCTCTCCAAAAAGACCCGTTTTTGACTCCAACCTACAAGATTTTGACTCATGCAGATTTACAGCTCTGTTTTGAGGGGTCTCCTACGAAAGGCCGAATCTCAAAAAGCCGAATCCGAAAAGCCGAAATTCAAAAGGACGAATTAATCGAAAGGCAGAATTCTCATAAGGCCGAATTCCAAAAGGCCGACTCCCATAAGGCAAACCGCGCCCTAAAAGGCGGAAATGCATTCCAAACTTCGTTTGGAATGCGTTTCCGCCTTTTCGGGCGCGGTTTGCTATTATTATTTTCATAAACCATAGTTATATAACAAAAATTGCTTTCGAAATAAAGAAGGCATAACTTTCTAGCATTGCTGCTAACTAAATTTTTAAAGTTTTAATTTATTTGCCGCAAAAAATTAATTGTAATTATTTGAATTCATTTAAGTAGGGGAAATATGCCCATTCTAATCACTCTAAGCCGTTCGACCAATTCTCATCACTTTTCCGTTTTCCGCTATTAAATCAACATTTTCAGATGTTTCAACAATGGAAACTTGCTTGCTCACTTTTATTTGAGCTATTCATTACTTTGGAACAGTCAAAAACACTTTATGAAAGCTGTAATTCATGATCAAAGTGCTGATAGGCCGATAATAGAAATAGGCTGAGAAAGGGTATAGTTCCCCTACTTGGTGACGAATGATAAAATATCGATTACCGTCACCATAATTCAATAGACAACAAGATTGAAACACTTTTGAAATGCTTTAATTCATTCTACTAGAGCTCTACTCATTTGTATGCATGGTAACAAAATGATCGGTAAAAATAAACAGAATGTACTCAATATGTAGGGGAACAGCATCTAATTCCAGCGTGCCTCTAATGTTGGCAGGTCAGAACTTTGACATTCAATTAAAGCTAATTAAAAGCGTTTTCGACTGAAATCGAGTTATAAATAGCTCAATAAGAAGTGAGCAAGCAAGTTTCTATCAAAAGTTTTGCAAAATTAGTTGTTTAAATAGTGAAAATCAGCAAATTGGATGGAATTAGGAGCGAGTGCTAAACCTGCCAAACATACGAGAATTTCCCCTACTTATTTCGCTTAAATTATAAAAAAAGATCATAGTTTGTTAGTTTACTGTATCTTTGAACATCATAATCAATGAAAATCGTGATAATATGAATAAAATTCTGAATTCCATAATCATTCTGCCTTTCGAGACATTCGGCCTTTTGAGACGTTTTGCCTTCTGAGCAAAAGACAAAATTCGGCCTTTTGAATTTCGGCCTTCCGAGATTCTGCCTTTTGAGTTTCGGCCTTTTGAGGCAATCCCGTTTTGAGGGCACACTCTCTGTGCCAAATAAATATCAAATAAATAAAATGTCTACTTCAACGCTAATAACTTCAGGATTTTTTTTTTAATTTATATTTATTCAGTTTTCTTTTCCATGTACATTCATTCAGTTAAAATATTATTGAGTGTCCAATCACAATCTTCAGGATAAACTCGGATTGCACTTTCAAAGTTATTCGGATGGGGAAGTAAAACGTCGGTCCATTTGCGTAAAAGAGATTTTGGATGACTCTCCACTAGGGTGCCCAGAAAATGGGACTTTTCTCAAAACCTCGCTCCACAAGCTGAATAATGTTCCTTGAGCAATTTTAGGACTTTGGGCCAAATATGAGCAAAATCGGTCAACACATACCCATTGATACTCGAAGGTGAAGTTTGTATGGAAAAATCGAAAAAAATGTAAAGAAAACTCAATTTTATTACGGTTTGGTCTGAAAGGTGCGCTTCTTTTATCAAAATATTCCCAAAAGTGAGATTCTCATTGGAAATTGAATGCTCTACAACTTTGTAGAACTTACCAAAGCTGTAAAACTCGACCCTGAAAAGTAACTAGCGATTTAAAAGTAATTTTTGTATGAAAAACATTTTTTCGCTCAAAATTTGCACAGATGCTTAAAATAACCCAAGAAACTGTTTTTCGCCTGTGGTGCAGGGGTTCTTTTTTCTGGGCACCCTACTCACCTCACACAACCTTCGGACACCTAGAAATGAACAGAAACTTGAACTTGCAACAAAGACCACAAAAGACCCGGGGTCGTTAAAGTGGATTGCTTTGCTTTTGTAAAAATTATTAAATAATTGCTAATTTATTGTCATGTTACTATTGGGCTCCCTGAAGTCACCTGAAGCCGTTTCTGTCGACAGAATATTGGTCAATTTTCGACAAAAACTAATACATCAAATTTCGGTAACAGAAGCTATGGAATATAAGAAACCAAGCGTCTCCATCGAATACCTTTTCTTAGAATGAATACTTGGTGGCGCTTGGTTTTCGATCATTTATAAGGGTCTAGCTCATTTCCCCGAATGACATTTCCCCAAATTCTATTTCCCCGAAAATCATTTCTCCTAATTGGCCACATCCCCGAATAACCACTTCCCCTAATCGGCTATATCCCCGAATGCCTCGGCTATATCCCCGAATGCCATTTCCCCGAATGCCATTTCCCCGAAGTGACACTTACGGCAATTGCCGTTTGTTTGAATTTTTCCCGGATTTTTCATATCCCCTAATCATTATTTTCGCTAAAGCCTTTTTCCATGACTACACGGAGAGACCGTGCCCAGAAATTTTAACAATTAAAATTGTTGATTTTACTTTCGTAAATTTTAACAAAAACGTACTTGTTACTGCCAATATTCCGTTAAAATAACTAAAATTTAGTATTAATTTAATAACCTGTTTGTTGAAAATGCTAGAGGCAAAAATCTAACAGATTTCCCGAACTCGAATGAACGTGCTCGACTGTTAGCTTTGGTTTTAGGAAAATCAAAAATTTTGTTGGTTGAATATAATTTACATTTGGTTGAATATTTAAAAGATGAACTTGGGTTTGTTTACGTCTGTCATTTGAAGTCAGGATTCGAACGAGAGCGGTCGATTTGTTGAGTTTGTGTTGTTAATTATGAAGTGAGAGGATGTGAAAGGTGAAAATTACACTATTTAGCTAATGTTGAAGTGGCACATCCAAGTGTTGCAACTGGGGAGGTGGAATTGGTGAGTAGGTTTGTTGATGATTTCTTTGCAGGTGATAAACTATGAAGAGCAAGAGGACGACCTTCGCCATGAGGACCTCCAATGCGAGTGAGTTGAACACGTTAGAAGAATGTTTGATGGAACGAGAGGGCAATAGAAGGGAAATGCGGACCGACTCTTCACGGATAGAGCAGCCCAGGCAAATTTAACAAAATGTTGGTTAATCCAAGTAAGTATGGGTTTATTTTTGCACAATAATTTATCTAATGTAATTCTTATTAGAAAACTGAATCATCAAAAAGCTTCGTGCTTACGACGGATAAAATCTTAATGAACCATTATTTTTTTTCAGAATCATCAATTATAAAATACATAGAAATGCCATGTGTACGCAACATAAACAACATAAAAAATAGAGATGAAGTAAAATATAAATAAAAATAAAAAATATATAGAATATATAAAAGAAGATAATTATTATCTTGAATGTTTTGTTGAAATACGACTGCTCAATAAACTGGTAAGTAAAACTCAAAACATTTTTTTCAGGAATCGGAGTACGTTGAATAAATTGAATCAAATGCAATGAAAGTTTGTTGCCAAAAGTAATTGTTAAATTAATGCAACCTTGGTAAGTAGCATTATTGATATTTCTTCTTTCCTCAATATAATTTCATTTATTTACGTTCCTTTTTTCAGTTTATAGCCGAAATTAAGAATTTTGTTTTGAATTACTAATAAATTTCACATGTCTATTTGCAGCAAAATGTTCACTTTGGAGAAAATTCTGTGTCCCACCACAAGAAAAATAAATAAACCTGAGACCGTTGTAGATGATGATGACTTATCGGATGATTTCACAGTGCAAAAGCAATCCACTTTAACGACCCCCGGGTCTTTAGTGGGCTCTGTTGTGTAGTAAACCGTTAAAAATAATCAAAATACTCGTCAAATTCTCATTTATTATAACATAACAAACATTCACACGGCCGTCATCTCCAAATTATTCCAACAGAATGACATTTGCGAGAGACGCGCTCTCACTCTCACGTCAGACGCAAACGCATCAGCTCCCTATCCATAAACGTCAACATTTTCTCTCGTAAACAATTGCAGTGATGCCAAAAACACATGAAAGAATGAAAAAGTCTGCAAAAGAACCTTTTTGTTATCAACATCTGCTACGAATGTTTTTGTTTATTATTAGTTTCCTGTTGGTCGTATTCTCTACATTACCCCCCTTCTCTACTCTTTTGTTGTTTGAATGTTTGTATAAAGATCATATTACGAAGAATTGATATTATTTTAAAAGTAATAAATTAATGCAAATTTTATCACACATTCAATAATAATAATTTCAAATCAAATCACATGTTTTCAGATGTTTTTCATTAATCAACTTCCTTCTTAGCTTTTTGTAACTTCAAAACTAACTGAAAATTGAAATTTATTGCAGTTTAAACTATCTTTAAATCCCATAATTTGAACAAAAACCATTTATTTTCCTTTGAAATGCAATCATCAGTTTAATTATAAAGCGGAAAGTTTCCAGGCTTACGTTTAATTTAATATCATCTCGAATCATTTATTTTTCCCTTAAATTAATTCTTTAGCTCAATAATTCTCTAACTCGACTCATTCTCTAAATCAATTAAATTGCAACTTCAAAACCTACTGTAAATTCCGAATTCATTGCAGTTTATTCAATTATCATCTTCATTGAAATACTTTTCATGTATTCCTCCTTTGCGAGTCAATCTTCAGTTCAATTGAAAAGACGTGTAAATTTCTAGGCTACCGTTCCCAAAATGTGTTGGAACACCAGTTGGAATACTCAAACCTAATGCAGAACATTCTACTGCTTCCAATTTCTACTGTTTAAAACCATTCTCATTTATTTCACCCCTCGAAATTAATTCTCTAACTCAATTCTACTCAACTTAATTGCAACTTCAAAACTTACTGGAAATTCCAAATTCCCTGCAGTCAAATCAAGCATCTTCAAATCTTCTTCATTGAAACAAATTTCATGTATTCCTCCTTCGAGAGTCAATCTTTAGTTCAATTAAAAGGCGTGTTGTTTTCTAAACCGTTCGAAACACTCAACCCCATGGCAGATTTTTTACTGCTTCCGATTTCTTCCGATATCATTCTCATTTATTTCACCTCTCCATATTAATTCTCCAGTTCAATTAATCTTAATTGTAATTTCAAAACATACTGTAAACTATTGTGTTTCATATTAAATTGTTACTCTTGAAATTGTTTCTTCAAACCCGATTTAAATACTCAAACCCATTGCAATACATTTTAATGTTTTCGATTTCGTTTGTTTGAAATCTTTCTCATTTATTGAACCCTTGAAATTGTTTCTCGAACTCAATTTATTCTCTAGCTCAACTACATTGCAACTTCAAAACCTACTGAAAATTCCAAATTCCTTGCAGTAAAATCAAGTATCTTCAATTCTACTTCATTGAAATAAATTTCATTTATTCCTCTTTTGAGAGTCAATCTTTCGTTCAATTAAAAAAAAGTGTAGTTTTCTAGACTACCGCTTCTTAAAATTGTAACTTCCAAGCCTGATTGAAATACCCAAACCTATGGAAGAGCATTCTACTGCTTCGGATTTCTTCTTTTTTATATTATTATCATTTATTTCGCCCCTCGAGATTAATTCTCTAACTCTATTCATCCCAATTGTAACATCAAATTTTACTGGAAATGCCAAATGCATTTTAATCATGTATTACCAAATCATTTTTGAAATAATTTTCATTTATTTCTCCAATTTTCATTTCAATTAAAAGGCGTGTAGATTTCTAGGCTACCGATTCTCGAAAATGTAACTTCAAACCTGATCTGAATACTCAAACTTATAGCAAAACATATAACTGTGGCCAATTTCTACTGTTTGAAATTTGTCTCATTTATTCAATCCTTGAAATTAATTCTTTATCTCAATTTATTCCCTAGCTTGACTCATTCTCTAGCTCAACTTAATTGCAACTTCAAAACCTATTAGAAATTCCAAATCAAGTATCCTCAAATCTACTTCATAGAAGGCGTGTAGTTTTCTAGGCTACTTTTTTTCTGAAATTGTAACTTCTAAGCCGATTAAAATAATCAAACCCATTGCAGAATATTTTACTGCTTTCAATTAATTCGATTTGAAATCATTCTCATTTAGGCTATATGACCCTGTTTTGGACATACTATGCTACTATTTCGCCCCTCGAAAATCATTCTCTAGTTCAATTATTCAATTAATTACTGGGAATTTTAAACTAATTGCAGTTTATTCAAGTATCATTGAATCATCCTCACTTAAATAATTTTCATTTATTTCTCCTTTGAGAGTCAATCTTCAGTTCAACTAAAAGTTGGTTAGATTTCAAGGCTATCGTTCCCAATTCTTGCATTCAGAACTGATTGAAATACTCATACCCATTTTAGAACATTCTACTACTTCCGATTTCTTCTGATTGAAATCATTCTCATTTATTTACTGATTTAATTCTCTAGCTCATCTCAATTGTAACTTCAAAACTTACTGGAAATTCCAGGAACCTTGCAGTTCATTCTGCTTAATTAAAATAAATTTCATTTATTCCTCTTTTGAGAGTCAATCTTTCGTTCAATTAAAAAGGCGTGTAGTTTTCTAGACTATCGATTCTTAAAATTGTAACTTCCAAACCAGATTGAAATACTCAAACCTGAGGCAAAGCATTCCACTCCTTCTGATTTCTTTTTTTTTATCATTCTCATTTATTTCGCCCCTCGAAAATAATTCTCTAGCTCAATTAATCTCAATTGTACCTCCAATACATACTGGAAATGCCAAATGCATTTTAATAATTTTCATTTATTTCTCCTTTTAAAGGCAATTTTCCGATTCTCGAAAATGTAACTTCAAATCCGATTGAAATACTCAAACCTTTAGCAAAACATATAACTGTGGCAGATTTCTACTGTTTGAAATCTTTCTCATTTATCCAATCCTTGAAAATAATTCTCTATCTCGATTCATTTTCTGGCTCGACTCTTTCTCTAGCTCAACTAAATTGCAACTTCAAACCTATTAGAAATTCCAAGTTTCTTGTATCAAGTATCCTCAATTCTACTGCAACGAAATAAATGTCATTTATTCCTCCTTTGAGAGTCCATCTTTAGTTCAATTAAAAGGCGTGTAGTTTTCTAGGCTACCGTTTCTTGAAATTGTAACTTTTAAACTGATTAAAAATACTCAAACCCATTGCAGAATATTTTACTATTTTCTATTCATTCTTTTCAAATCTTTCTATCATTCTTATTTATTTCGCCCCTCGAAATTCATTCTCCAGTAAAATTACTCAATTACTTACTGGTAATTCAAAATTCATTGCAGTTTAATCAAGTATCAAAATCATTTTCATTGAAATAATTATCATTTATTTCTCCTTTGAGAATCAATCATCAGTTCAATTAAAAGTTGGGTAGATTTCAATGCTATCATTCCCAAATTGTGCTTTCAGAACTGATTGAAATACTCATACCCATTTCAGAACATTCTACTACTTCCGATTTCTTCTGTTTGAAATTATTCTCATTTGTTTACTCGTTTAATTGTCTTGCTCATCTCAATTGTAACTTCAAGACTTACTGGGAATTCAAAATTCCTTAAATTCCAGTTAAATCATTTCATTCTGCTTCATTGAAATAAATTTTATTTATTCCTCTTTTGAGATTCGATCTTTCGTTCAATTAACCGTTTCTTAAAATTGTACCTTTGATACAATACGGCAATACTCAAACCCATGACAGAGCATTCTACTGCTTCAGATGTATTCTTAAAATAAACATTTTCATTTATTTCGCCCCTCGTTAATAATTCTCTAGGCCAATTAATTCTCATCTCGATTGCAACTTCAAAATTAACTCCAGATTCCAATCATCATCAAATCATTTTCAATGAAATAATTTTCATATATTCCTCGATTGGGTGTTAATCTTGCGTTCAATTAAAAGGCGTGTGTAACTTCCATACCTGATTGAAAACAAAAACACCCAAATTAAACCCATTTTTATACGTGGCTTCCACCTGACCATTTATTCTAATAGATTTGTATCAACTATTCCTTCAGGGCCGAGATCATTGTGATTGGGAACGAAAGCTCTCTCAATCACCTTTGTTGATCATAAACTTGTATTCGTAAAATCCAAAATCTTTCTATTTATTTTTGATTCCTTAAGCTCTCTTTAGCTATTTTTTTTGTTTTAGCTCTCTTTAGCTAGTTTTTTTTTTGTGTTAGCTCTTTTTAGCTCTCTTTATTTTTTTTGTTTAGTTCTCTTTCAATAGTTGGGGCATTCGCCAACTATTGTTTTGTTGTTGTTTTAGCTCTCTTTAGCTAGTTGGGGCATTCGCCAACTTCATATGTTTGCTCTCTTTAGCTTGTTGGGGCGTTCGCCAACTTTCTTCAGCACTCTTCAGTTGGTTGGGAGATTCGCCAACCACCTCCTTCACATTACCACAATCTTCTCATTTTCATTCCTAACTTTATCCACACTATACTCACCTACCGACTATGCCATGTAGTAAACCGTTAAAAATAATCAAAATTCTCGTCCATGAAAACAATCACACGTCCGTCATCTCCAAATTATTCCAACAGAATGACATTTGCGAGAGACGCGCTCTCACTCTCACGTCAGACGCAAACGCATCAGCTCCCTATCCATAAACGTCAACATTTTCTCTCGTAAACAATTGCAGTGATGCCAAAAACACCTGAATGAATTCAAAAGTCTGCAAAAGAACCTTTTTGTTATCAACATCAATTCTGCTACGAATGTTTTTGTTTATTATTAGTTTCCTGTTGGTCGTATTCTCTACATGTTGCAAGTTTGCTTAGTTTGCCATCAATTTCTAGGCGTCCGAAGGTTATGTGTGGTGAGTCACTCAAAACCTCTTTTACGCTAATGGACCGACGTTTTACTTCCCCATCCAATAGAAGGCGTGATCGACAAATCTCGTTTCGAAAAATGCCACCGGGTCCGTCTGGGATTGAACCCAGGCCATACTGGGGTGAGAGGCTACCACGCTAACCACTGCGCCACTGGACCCGGATTTCACAGTGATGGTAAGTGAATACAACGCTTAATTTTATACAACATAATAAAAATATAAGCTTAAAACATTGTGAAAATTTTGCTCGATTTCTATTTTTCAGGAATTCATGTTAAATTAAACATCTTTTTTAAATATGTTCAACAAAATTTGTAATATGCTTTTCATTATTTTTAGTTTAATGCAACGTAATTTTTTAAAACATTAATCACACTTTACATGTTTTATAACAACAGTTAAAAAAAAGTTTTGTTTTGATGCTTTTGAACAGTAACTTAACAACTTCATGCAAAAAAAAAAACAAATAAGTACAAAACGTTAAATTTTTAAGCAGAATAAATGCGAAAATAAAAACACTCAGCATTAATTTCTGAGGCATTATTACAAAATTTACTGCAAATTCATTAAAAATATTGCTAACAACAGCTAATTATTGACTACATGTACGAATATTTTTCTGTATTCAAGTAAGACAATAGTTAAAATATAGCTAGAAATTCGGTCCAGCCTATATCGTTAGATAATCACAGAAAATATATATCAACACTTACATAAATTATGTCTAATTAAGAAATGTTTTGTTATAAAATACAAATAATTTACTGCATGCAAAAATATTTCGGTTGAAACAACGAAAAAAATTGTTGAAAAATAGTTGAAAAACATTTCCCAGCCAGTTTTTAACAGAATATTCCACAAAATTTCAGCTGAAAACAAGAAATTTTTAGTTAATTTTCTGAAAAAAATATTCTAGCAGTCGACTGCTAGAATTTTTTTCGGCCATTTAACCAACAAAAATGGCAATTCCAAGTATTTTTTTTAGTTAATTTTAATTACCGGTGGTCAGCAATTTCGGGTTAGCAAAATCAACAATCGATTGTTGAAAAAAAAAGCTGTGTAAAAAATTAACCCATACTTTTAGTTAAATTAACCAAGATTTTCTTAGATTTGCCCCGGCCGGTCTCTCCGTGTAACAGTTATTTTCTTTCTCAATTTCACCAAACAGCTTTTTGGGTATGCTGTTGATTAAATATTTTAAATTAATAGAAATTTGTTTTTGTCTAATTAACATTTGTATTCAACCGCATAATTAGATGTTGTTTTTGAGAAATTTGCAAGGAAATTTGTATTTTTTCGGATTTCTCATATGTTTGGCAGGTTAAGCATTCGCTGCTAACTCCATCCAATTTGCTGATTTACACTATTTAAACAACTTATTTTTCTAAACTTTTGATAGAAACTTGCTTGCTCAATTCTCATTGAGCTATTTATCACTCGATTTCAGTTGAAATCGCTTTTAATTAGCTGTAATTGTATGTCAAAGTGCTGATATGGCAACATTATTGGAAAGTTGGAATTAGTTGCTGTTCCCCTACGTAAGGCTGGTACAAATTTTATTTAAAGTTTTTGTTGATTATACAGTCATCCCACATATTCGGAACGGTTTACAGATCGGCCGATGTTCCAAAAATCATAGAAAATCGATAGTTGAATATATCGATTTGCTTTTACCTTCATGTGAAAGCTTTTCTTGCGATCTTTCGATTGATGTATAGACCGGCTGTATATTTTTACGTTTTATATCAAGTTTTTAAAGAAAAACATTGACCCTTGAAATCCACAAATTCGGAACACTTTTTTCTTACAATGTAAACAAACTTTTTTTCCCTCCAGGCGTACTTATTTTTTACAAAATAATGACTTCACAGTCTGAAACCAATAAAACTCATGCTTAGTAATGTTTATGAACAGTCCGATTTTTTTTTTGGTGAAAATATCAGTTAAATTCAGGTGTTCCACAATTGTGGGAGGCACAATAACATCCCACAATCATGGAACAGGCAATTTGGAGGTAGTGTTTTGCTGCTCTGGATAAAACAGTCTTGAAAACCTGCCTTTGTTTAAAAAGTAATACTTTTACTAGTGAAATAGCAAGAGAATGACCAAATAAAGGTCCTAAAAATAGTAAGGTCAACAGAAAAGTTGCATTTTGCATCCTATTGACAAATTACCACACAAGTGTTCCGAATTTGTGGGTGTTCCGAATATGTGGGATGACTGTACTGTTCGCCATAAAATTAAATCCCATACCAGCAATGTGAATAAAATGATCAGTGTGAACGGGGTTTTTTTTTTTCTCATAAAATTATTTTTATTAGGTCCTTTTCGGTACTGGGACCTGGTTAGGACCGAGTCGGCTTTTGTAATTACATTTGACTTAATAATTACAGAGGATCTTGTGTGTAAATGTTAGTGGGAGGGGAGCCGATTACCCGCGGCCTACTCGGGGTTAGTAGGGAAGGGATTGATGTTAAAGACAAGGCGTGGGAAGGGAAGGGGGATTGTGTAGGGGTCTTGGTTGGCTCTGCTGGCCTTTGCGTTTTGTCCTCAGCCGCAACTCGGTGTCCAGCTGCTGGGGCGTTCTTGCTTTGCTTCCGGTGCAACCAGAAACGACGGCTTTGTGCGAAGGCGAGTTATACTAACAGAAGGAAAACTAACTGAAGGAAAACTAACTGAAAGAAAAACTAAATAGATATATTGGAATCTAAGAGGAACTGATAGATCGGATAGAGAACATCAAGGTCTAGTTGAGATAACGCGTCTCGCATCGGAATTTCTGGTGGTCTTCCTCGGGCCCTGAGGGTAACTTTCAACTTAATTCTGTGAGCCTGGTGATCTGGACACGCCCATACGAGATGGTCGATGTCCTGATAACCCTGCCCACAGTCGCATAAGTTCGTATCACTCATGTTGATACGGTACAGATGAGCCTTGGACGAGTAATGGTTCGACATAAGGCGGGACATCGTTCTGATGAATCCACGCGTCAAGTCCATTCCCTTGAACCAGGCTTTTCTTTGCACCTTAGGTCGTATGGAATACATCCAACGTCCCTTGGTGTCGCCGTCCCATTGTGTTTGCCAATCCAGAAGCGCACGCTGCCTCGGAAAACCGTAGCATTCTTGTAGGCTAATTGGCCTTTCAAAAATGTCTCCACTCTCAGCACCCTTCTTGGCGAGCAAGTCCGCTTTCTCATTACCCGGAATCGAGCAATGAGCGCGGACCCATACCACCGTGATGCTGAAGGACTGAGCCGCCAGGTTGTTTAAAGTCTTGCGTATTTCCGTGAGGAAAAACGTAGACTCCCTGGTCGGCTTCAGAGTCCGGATAGCCTCAACAGAGCTAAAGCTATCGGTGAAGATGAAGTAGTGGTCAGGTGGCATGGTCTCGATGATTCGCAGTGCGCAGTAAACCGCGGCTAACTCTGCGACATAAACCGAACTCGGGTCCTTCAGCTTAAAGAACAGCTGATAAGATTCATGATAAACACCGAAGCCCGTACAGCCGTCGAGCTTGGAGCCATCGGTGAAGAATCTGTTGTTTGGAGGAACATGGTTGTACTTTGATGCGAAGATCGACGGTACAACTCCCCGCAGAAGATGGTTTGGGATACCGCGAGTATCGGCTTTCATGGACGTGTCGAAGCCAATCAGGGTGCTGCTGGTTAACGCAGGCGTGCGCTGTACCGTTGTGCTCGGGCTCCACTCCCACGATGACATAAAGTCATAATATAGAAGCATGCGCCGAGACTCAACGTGAAGGTTCAGCAACGTTTCAAAATTGTCAATTACCAGTTTATTCCTGTAATCACACCGGATCAGGAACCGGTAAGACAGTTCGTAGTAACGAGTTCGCAGAGGCAACACTCCCGCCAAGACCTCGAGGGTCATGTTGTGAGTTGAGTGCATGCATCCCAAGACAATGCGAAGACTTCGGTACTGTATCCGCTGGAGAACCAACAAGCGTGATTTTGCAGCTGTTTGGAAGCAGAAACTGCCATATTCCAGCACCGAGAGTATCGTTGTCTTGTACAGTCGAAGCATGTCAGAAGGATGAGCACCCCACCGGTTGCCAGAGACACTGCGCAGAAAATTAGTTCTTTGCAGGCACTTTTGTTTCAGGTAGTTAATGTGCTTCCCCCATGTTCCCTTCTGATCAAAGATGGTACCCATGTACATGAAGTGGTCCGACTGCTCGATAGTCTTTCCCGAGAGAGAAAGATTGAGCTGCGGCGGTTCATGCTTCCCCGTAAAAACGACCAGTTCCGTCTTCTCCGGAGAGAATTCAATACCCTTTCCAACTGCCCAATGGGCCAAGTTGTTCAGAGTATCTTGCAAGGGTTCTAGCAGATCGACTTCTTTCTTGGCAGCGATTGAAACCACTGCGTCATCTGCGTACTGTATTGTCGCAGATAGAGCGTGTACGTTATGTTATTCCGTAGAAATGGCTTGGAGTATCGGAATTAGTGCGAGGTATTTGTGAGAAACCATTTATGACCATTTGAATTATTAGTGTCGAATTTCGAACGAGCGGCGACGCACACGAAGGAGACGACGTCGGTGTGCTATGAAATAGACCAGCAGCGCGGGTGCGACTGTATTGGTGCATTGATGGGGTTGTGTGTAGTCGGCGCGATTCTGTTGAGTGTCGTGCTGGAGACGCGCGACGCGTGAGATAGTAATGAGAGAGTTCTGTGTGTGTTTGTGCGCTTCGGGTCGTTGGTATCGGGAGAGTAGATTCGTGCATCGCAATTCGGAGAGAGGTCTTTAGTCTGGTGTTTAGTGTTGAAGCGAGCGGTGTTGTTTTAAGTGGTGGGAGGTGGGATCTTGGAACAACAAAAGACTTTTGCTCGATTGAGGTTTGAAGCGCTCTAAATCTACGACAATGGCACAGTTGGTAGGTTAGAGTGATTAAGAATAGAAAACCTTCGAAAATACTTGATGTTTCATGGTCCCCCCCCCCCACAAGAAGTGTAAAAGGTGAGCAAGCGAGACGAGAGGAATGACGAAAAGCAACCGGTAAGAAACCCACAGTGATGTGTTTGTGCTGAGTTGGGTAAGTGTAAGGCCGACGTGTCAACCGATGTGGGCGTGCTTTTGCCCTATGTCGGGCCGATGTTGAATCGACATCGTGCCGAATTATTTGATTTTGTCTGGGTTGTGTTGGGATCAAGTTGATCCAGAACCGAAGTGAAATTTTATGAATGATGTTTCCTGCATTGTTTTGGAGATAGGATTTGATCGTTTGCGTCACATTTTGCACTTTTTAGTGAACTATAATTTGTTGAAGGAATCGTTTTTGTGCGGAGGATTGATTGTTTGGGTTGAAAGCTCAATTTTGTAAATGGAAAGATAGACTATTGTGAGACGACCGTTATTCCAGGTTAGCAATGCGAAGAACCGTGAGACAAGTATTGCTTTCTCTCTGTGTCGGGTTGACGATGAGTCGATAAAATGCGGAATTGATGGTTTGCGTCTCATTTTGCATTTTGTAGTGAAAATTTGGAGTTGAAGGATGTGTTTTTGTGTGGAAGAGTGACTGTTTGGGTGAACACCTCAATGTTTGTAATTGGGAAAAATATATTAATGTGAGATGACCGTTGTTTGCAGGTTAACAATGTTAAGAACCGTGAGACGAGTGTTGCTCGTTGACCACAGGAGTGAATTTGTAATACGAGCGTTGCTCGTTGGATACAAGGGTCATTTTGTGAGACGAGCGTTGCTCGTTGGCCACAACGGACTATTTGTGAGACGAGCGTTGCTCGTTGGCCAAAACGGAGTGTATTCGTGAGACGAGCGTTGCTCGTTGGCCACAACAGGTAATTGATAGATGAGCGTTGCTCGTTGGATACAAGGGTCATTTGTGAGACGAGCGTTGCTCGTTGGTCACAACGGAGAGTTTGTGAGACGAGCGTTGCTCGTTGGCCACAACGGAGTTATTTGTGAGACGAGCGTTGCTCGTTGGCCACAATGGGTATTTGATAGATGAGCGTTGCTCGTTGGATACAAGGGTCATTTTGTGAGACGAGCGTAGCTCGTTGGTCACAACGGAGTATTTGTGAGACGAGCGTTGCTCTTTGGCCACAACGGGTATTTGATAGATGAGCGTTGCTCGTTGGATACAAGGGTCATTTGATAGATGAGCGTTGCTCGTTGGATACAAGGGTCATTTTGTGTGACGAGCGTTGCTCGTTGGCCACAATGGAGTGTTTGTTGGATTAACGTTGCTCGTTGGCTACATGAGAAATTTCTTGAGACGAGCGTTGCTCGCTGGCCACAACGGTGCATAAATAAGGCGAGTGTGGCTACAGGGTTTTGTTTTTGTGGAAAGAGTGTTGCTCCTTGGCCGCAGGGGTGTGTTTGTTAAGTGGGCTCTTTAGTTACAACGGCGTGATTGCAAGAAAACCGCTGTCCGTTGGTCTTAGCGGTGTGTTTGTAAGACGAGCATTTCTCGTTGGCTACAAGGGTACATGTTTGATGAGACGAGCTATGCTCGTTGGCCAGAACGGAGTATTTGTAAAACGAGCGTTACTCGCTGGCCACAAGGGTGTATTTGCAAGACCAGCTTTGCACGATGGCTGCAGCGGGGTGTTTGAAAGACGGGCGTTGCTCGTTGGCTACAGGGGTGTATTAAAGACTCGGGCGTTAGTTGTTGGAAACAAGAATGCATAATTGTGAGAGGTTGGCCACAGGAATGCATATGTATTTTGACACGTCAGTCAGATGATGAGTTTGGTTCGTTGACTAAAGTATGAAGGTTGAGGGATGAGACGAGCGTTGATCATTTGCTGCGAAGATTTCATGGGATTAGCGTGACTGTTAACTGCAGGTTTGAAGGGAGTTGGAGTAGTTCAATCTTTGCGATGGAGCCTTGGTGTGTTTCTAGAGAGAGTTAGAGGTGGAATGGAGAAGACCAGTCGAGTCGAATGATATACGGCAGATTGATAGCAAGCACGCCTGTGTGCTGTGTGCTTAGATTGAGTTGCTGGAGAAAGTTGGGGGATGATAGTTGAGTTTCAGGGAATGAGGCTGGTTGCAAGCGGGAGGAATCGTGGGTTTCAGGATGTCCAGTCGGTTTGAGGCGAAAGTTTGCAAAGTAGTGGTCTGGTAGCCTTCACGCTTGGAGCCTATGATGGGGTTTCTGGAGAGAGGTTAAATGGCCTTTGACCGAATTTCTGTTATGAATTTTGGAAAGGCTGATTTTGAGCGAAAGCAATCGTTGAGTTTGTGAATTTGGTGAGGATTTGAGAAACAGTAGCTTTGAGGCCTACATGAGTTGTGTTGGAGCCTTTGATTGAGTTCTGGGGAGAATTCAGAAAGAGTTGTTTTTGATAGAGGGTGATCGACGGGTTTATGATTTCAGTCACAGCCTTTGATTGAGTTTCTAGAGAGAATCAAAAGATAATGATCGTGGCGGCGCCGTGATTAATCAGCATGATAGGGGGCTTTTGAAGGTTGCGAAGCGGTGATGGTTGGTTCCTTCTTTTCATCTGTGGTCCATGGAGTGATTTTTTTGAGGCAACTGTGACACCAATGCTATACTATGTTATGCTAGAATTAAAAGATGATGATTGTGAGCGAAAAGTCGTTTCGCTTAATAATTTAATTTTTTAGTGAAGGTTTCACGGATGATGGTAGCAAGCCAAATGATCGATGTGTTTAAGAATTTCGATAAAATCGATGCAAAGAGCGCTATTTTGATAAGCCTACACGCCTTGCGTTGAAGCCTTTGATTTGTTTTCCAGGAGGAGCGTATCAGTCACTTCTGATGGATGGTGGATCAATAACAAACACGCCTTACGTGCTGGAGAGATTTTGGGGATGATAGTTGAGTTTGTGGGGATTTGGCTGGTTGCAGAAGGAGGTGAGGATTTCGGGATTTCCGGTCATTTTGCGGCGAGAGTTTGAAGGGCGGTGTCCTGGTAGCCTTCACGCTTACGTTGAAGCCTATGATGGGGTTTCTGGAGAGAGGTTGAATGATGTTCGTTACAAACAAGAATTGTCGTGAGTTTGAGAGTGTCAGTCAGTTGTGGTAGGCGGGCACTTGATGGCCTATAGAGTTATCTACGTGCGCATGTATTGCGTGTACGTACACGGAAAAAAGTGAGGTTAAATTTTGTACCGGCCAGCAAAACAAATGGTGTGCTAGTGTGTGTGAGATCGGGCTTAGATAGCTCTATAGAGTAATCTACGTGCGCATGTATTGCGTATACGTACACAAAAAAAAGTGAGGTTAAATTTTGTACCAGCCAGCAAAACAAATGGTGTGCCAGTGTGTGTGGGATCGGGCTTGATAGCTCTATATGCCTTAGTTGAGTTTCTGTGGAGAGAATTGGAAAGGTTGGTTTTGAGCGAAAATAAGCGATAAGTTTATCAATTTGGATCAGTTCGTGACGAGGATTTGAGAGGCGGTAGTTTTAAAGTCCATATGAGTTGTGTTAGAGCCTTCGATTGAGTTCTGGGGAAGATTCAGAAAGGGTTGGTTTTGATCGAGTCACATCCTTTGATAGATTTTCTAGGGAGATTTAAAAGATCATGATTGTGAGAGAAAAATCGATATCATTAGGAATTTGATTTTTAGTTAGAATTTAGTGGATAATGTGTTTACGATGTGTTTGCGAATTTCGATCAGTTTGATGCGAGGATTTGAGGAGCGTTATTGTAATAGACTTCGTTGATGCCTTACACCCAGAACTGGGCATCGGCATACGAGAGGATAAAGAGCACGATTTGGTAGTAAAATGGTACTGTGTGCGGACGGAGAGGATAAATCCCGAAACTACCGAGAGTACTTTACTCATGGGTTCATCTTCAAAAAAAGTTCACCCATAAAAAAAAAAAAGTACCGGTACCGAGACTCGAACCCAAGACCTTCGGCATATTGAACCGTGCCTTTGCCACCATGGTTCGGTGACTAAGTGGCGGATATTTGTCTATGTAAGCCACTCATAGGATGAACTGTTCCAATGAACGAATGAACACGCGAGAGGACTATACTCTCGCAAAATAGCACTTTCCTCACGTTTCTTTTCGTGAGGACTATCCCCTCGTTCTTTAACTTTGGGTGTAGATTTGTTTTCTAAGAGGAATGAAGGGATAATGGTCATGAGCGGGAAATCGCTATGGATTTTAATTTTTGTGGAAAATTTTGAAGATGATGATGGCGAGCATCGATGTGTTTGAGAGTTTCGCCTAATTTGAGGCAGGAATTTGAGAGACTATAGTCTGAGGCTCTACACGTCTTGCGTTGGAGCCTTTAATTGATTTTCTATGGAGAACGAAGGATGATTGGGAGTTGTAAAGAGTCGTTTTGTTGAGTGTTGATTGGTTTGATCCGAAATTCGAGAAACGTTGTCTGTTTGCCTGCATGCTTTGCAATGAAGTTTTGGTTGAGCTTCTTGGGAGAAGTTTAAGATGATGATTGCGAGCCAGGGGGTGTCGATGTGTTTGAGAATTTTGCTCAGTGGGAAGCGATGATTTGAGAATCGATTGCCTTGAGGTTTTGTACGCATTGTTTTGGAGTCTTGGATTGATTTTCTTGGATGATGTTTTGTAGCCGAAATTTTGAAGACAATGACAGCGAACAGGATAATCAATGTGTGGAGAGTTTCGATCAGTTTGATGCAATGTTTTGAGAGGCGGTGCCTGATAGCGCGTTGCGCTGGAACTTTGATTGAGGTTATAGGGGAGATTTAAGGGATGATGTTGAGAAAAACTTGCGAAGTTTGAGAGGATCTGCCAGTTTTTAATGAAGATTGCGGTTGTTATTGTTTTCGCTGAAAGTAGAACTACTTTAACTATTTTAACAGAGTACAGGAGAAGGAGAATGTCGCAGATAGAGCGTGTACGTTATGTTATTCCGTAGAAATGGCTTGGAGTATCGGAATTAGTGCGAGGTATTTGTGAGAAACCATTTATGACCATTTGAATTATTAGTGTCGAATTTCGAACGAGCGGCGACGCACACGAAGGAGACGACGTCGGTGTGCTATGAAATAGACCAGCAGCGCGGGTGCGACTGTATTGGTGCATTGATGGGGTTGTGTGTAGTCGGCGCGATTCTGTTGAGTGTCGTGCTGGAGACGCGCGACGCGTGAGATAGTAATGAGAGAGTTCTGTGTGTGTTTGTGCGCTTCGGGTCGTTGGTATCGGGAGAGTAGATTCGTGCATCGCAATTCGGAGAGAGGTCTTTAGTCTGGTGTTTAGTGTTGAAGCGAGCGGTGTTGTTTTAAGTGGTGGGAGGTGGGATCTTGGAACAACAAAAGACTTTTGCTCGATTGAGGTTTGAAGCGCTCTAAATCTACGACATGTATAAGGGTGCAGTCTCCGGTCAAGCAATCATCGATGTCGCTGACGTAGAAGTTATACATGGATGGACTAAGGCGTGAGCCTTGTGCCAAACCCATGTAACTTATCCGGGTGATTGCCAGATCACCTTGCACAAAGTGCATGTGTTTTTCTGACAACAGGTTGATGAGGAAGTTGCACATCGTCGGATTGAGACCGCTCCGCCGCAGCTTTACTCCCAACACATCGATGGAGACTGAATCGAATGCACCCTTGATGTCTAGGAAGACAGAAGCCATTTGCTGTTTTTTACCACGGGCTATGTCGATTCCTGTGGCCAGCAAGGCTAGACAGTCGCTTGTTCCCTTGCCTCTCCGGAAGCCATACTGCGTGTCTGACAGCAAGTGCTCTCGTTCCATCCATGGTTCGAGGCGGTCGAGGATCATCTTCTCCAGCAACTTGCGTAGACACGACAGCAAGCTGATTGGACGATACGAGTTGTGGTCGGACGCCGGCTTACCGGGCTTTTGAATGGCAACCACCCGGACCTGTCGCCATTCGTGTGGAATTACGTTCTGCTCCACCAACGTGTTGAACAGATTCAACAGACGCTGCTTGGCGACGTCCGGAAGATTCTTCAGCAAGCTGAACTTGATCTTGTCCGGACCAGGAGCAGTGTTGTTGCCCGTCAATAGTGCTATGGAGAGCTCTACCATCAGGATTAGAATCGCTCCCATCAACAACGTCGAATGATGGTTGTGTCGGCACCGAGTCCGGGCACACCTTCTTGGCGAAATCCAATATCCACTTGTCCGATTTTTCCACACTCTCGTTCGGAACGGAACCTCTACGCATGGCCCTCGCAACGCGCCACAGAGTGCTCATGGACGTATCTGCTGGTAGTCCTTCAACGAACTCCCGCCAGTACATTCGCTTCTTCCGCTTCAGAGTATTACTGTACCTGCGATCAAGAGCTCTGTACTTTTGGAAGTTCGCTCGGATTCCACACTTGCAGAAGTCCACATAAGCTTCAGACCTGGCCGCCGAGAGATCCGTACACTCCTTGTCCCACCAGGGAAGTGGAGGGCGCGTTCGGATGTACGGTCCCGGGACGGGTTTCGTCTGAGCTTGTATCGCACTGTCATAGATCAAATTAGCCAGAAACGCATATTCTTCAAGCGGTGCCAACCCTGCTCGCAACTCAACTCCAATGGAGACTGCCTCCGCGTACTGTTTCCAGTCGATATTTCGCGTCAGATCGTAAGGCATCTCCACCGTTGTCGATTGCTGTGGGCCATGGCTAACCAGAATAGCGATCGGCAAATGATCGCTGCCACGAGGATCTTGAAGCACGTTCCAGTCACAGAGAACTGCCAGACTGTTGGAACAGAGCGACAAGTCGATGGCACTCGCCTTCGTACCGGACGAAGTTGGCGTTGGTGGTGTTGCAATCCGCGTAACTTGCTTGTCCCTGTTTAGGAGGGTCATCTGGAAGTCGTCGCACAGTTCATGAATCAGATATGCTTGAGGGTCTGTCTTGTGACTTCCCCACTCGGTGCTGTGAAGATTAAAGTCACCCAGAACCAGTCTCGGTGCCTGCAACAACTCAAGCATACCCCACAACTTTTGTCGAGTTAACGACACCTGTGGGGGAACGTAGACGGACACAATGCAAATGTCCAGTCCTCTGATCCTGGCCTGTACTGCGACTGCTTCGATTCCTCCTAGATTCGGGAGCGTGACCTTTCTAAAAGTGTGGCATTTCCTGACCCCAATCAGTACGCCTCCACCTCTATTTGGCCCTGCCCTGCTCTCTGTGATGATGTTGTACCCCCGGAAAGCTGGCGTCTCATCTCCGATAAGAAACGTTTCGCTCAGCGCAAACACATCACAGTCCCGTTCGAATGCGAATTGTTGAAAATCGTTTAACTTGGGGGTTAAACTTCTACAATTCCATTGTAGAAAGGAGATGCCGTTTTTCGTTTTTGGTGTATTACCCATCAAAGGAAATGAACGACAAGAGGGGCATCGTGCTAGCAAGCTGTTTCCCGATGTGTCTAGCGAGAGGCTCAAACCGCTTTATGATTAAACGCGTCGGTTCACTCACAAAAGAGCACAGCCATTCCACGATTGTGGAAAAGGTAAGGACTCCTTTGAAGGCATCGGTGATCGGGTTCGGTTGAGGAACCGGTTTCGGGGGGATCTTTGGCAGCTTGGGAACGGGCTTCAGCAGCTTGGGAACGGGCTTCGGTGCCGGCTTCGGAGCGGGCTTACCCGACGGACCGAAAGGAAAATCCTCCTCGAAGTTCAACGAGTCACTTTCCTTACCCTTGCCGCCAGCGGCTTTTCTGGACTTGGAAGCCTTGTTGCGCTTCGGGTTTGGCCCGGAAGAGTCACTTTCCTCGTCTCTCTGGAAGAGGACCTCCACATCGGAATCTTCGTCCCCCGAGTCTTCGTCCGCCAAAGGAGCGAAGCGATTGGGGTGGGTCACCTGACTAAGGATTTCCGCGAAGGACTTCTTGGAGCGTTCCCTCAAGGATCGCTTCATCTTGTCCTCGCGCTCCTTGTACTTTGGGCACTGCCGAGTTTTGTGCGGTTCCCCGCCACAAAGCAGGCATTTTTCAGCCTGCTTTTGGCAATCCACGTCCTTGTGGGGGCCGGCGCACTTTGAGCACTTGCTCTTGTTGCTGCAGTAGGTCTTGGTGTGTCCCAACTGCTGGCAGTTTTCGCAGCTCATCACACGCGGAACGTACAATCGAACTGGAAGCCGAAGCTTGTACAGCTCAATGTAGTCCGGCAGAGCTGACCCTGCAAAAGTCACCCGGAACGAGGCAGAAGGAATGAACTTCTTCTGGCCACCCTCGGTGGTGACGTTGCCCAGTTGCCGGCACTCGAGTACCTCCACAGCTGGAAGTTTAGGGTTCTTGAAGCGTCCCACCGCCCTTGAGAGGTCGACAAGCGAAAGACTGTCATCGGTCACCACGCCATCGATTTCGACTTTGTGGGCCGGAATCCAAACACGGTACTCAATGCTGAACCGCAGATCAGTTACGATCTGATTAGCTTGCACCGCGGAGTTCACGATCACGCGGAGCTTGCTCTTGTTCAGCTTGGTACATTCGACCACCCCAGGATAGTGCTTCTGCAAATCCTTGGTAATCTGTACAAAGTTTAACGGCTTCTGTTTGGGCCGGAAGAAGACCACCCATTCCGTTTGCGATCCTTCTTGATACTGACGAGGACGTGGAATCGGTTTTTGAGAATGAGGATTCAGGGGCGGAGGGGGATTAGGATCCGGATTCGGCTCCGGTGTTTTAGGAGGAATTGGGTCTGGATTGGGAGGAATTGGATCTGGATTGGGAGGAATCGGGTCTGGAGTCAAGGGAGGAATCGGTGGTTGAGGGGGAACCGGATTCGGATCTGATTTAGGACGCTTTCGCTTCGTCCTCTTAGATCCGTCCGAGGATCCCCCTTTACCGCCAGCATCCTTATCCTTCAGGAAGAGGTCCCTGTTGGTGGTGTTTGAAGGAACTCCCAAAACGGAGTCCGCCATGTCCACGTCCTCGTCACCCTCAAGGGTTGAATCGAAGTCGCATTCCTCATGGTCCGACTCGGTCGGATCCATGTTTGCGAAGAAACGCGATAAACTAAACGAAAATAAAAGTGATGAAACTAATCGCAAAAGTAAAAAAGGAGAGAAAAAAAAAAAAAAAAAAAAAAAAAAACTAGCCGAAAAAAAAAAACTATGAGAAAAAAAAAAAAACTAAACGCTAACAAAAAACTCGCCTTTTGCACTCACCGCCGAACTGGCCGCACTGGCTGCCGCCCGCAGCGGGATGCGCGGGAAGCTCGTTTTCGCGCGCTTGTTGTTGTTGTTGTTGTGCTGCCTGCTGCCAGCCACGTAAACAACGGGGGTTGTCTCCGACCTGGCCTGGCCGAAAACTGGTCCGCCGACCGCAGTCGACTCTCCGGGGCCGATTCCACCGACCAACGACCGTCTCTCGCCTCAGCTGCCTCCGCGGCCGCTGCTGCTGACTCCTCCTGCTGCTGCTGCTCGGATGCAGGAACTCGTTCCTCTTCCACTGCTGCACCGCCGCCGTGTCCACGACGACCAGATTGTGGCTCCTCTGACCACCGGAACGGGCCTGTCCGCTCGCACACGCCTCGATTTCGCCGTGAAAAACGCGCCAAACACACCGCGAAAAAACACGACTAGCCGCTGAGACTTCTGCCGTAGCAATGAGTGTGAACGGGGTTCTGTACTACGCAAATCGCACGGTATGTTTTTTAAATCATAAAAAATAACAAAGCTTCTATTGCATTATTATTTTCATGTCTATAATAAAAAAGTATTCGTTTTGAGAATATATAAAAAAAAAGTCTGTAACAATATTCATTGAATTGTAATGAATAGTCACAAACCCTTAAACACCCCTTTCCCCTAAAATGCTACGTCTGTTCTGAATGGACCCAAAAAGAAAGTTGATCATTCAAGGCCAATACGAAACTTTCAAGAAATATGTAGAAGAAGTGTATATATTTGATGTGATAAAAATTGCCATCAAATTTTTACTTATAAATTGCTCTTTCCCCGAACGCGCTAACCGCGTTCGGGGAAATGGCGTTCAGGGAAATGACTTTTCAGGGATATGACTAATCGGGTAAGTGGCATTCGGGATTGTGGCCCATTCGGGAAAATGGCATTCGGGGATGTGGACGATTAGGGGAAACGGGAAGTTCGGGTAAATGGAATTTGGGGAAATTACTATTAGGGGAAGTGTCTTTTCGGGGAAGTGGCATTCGGGGAAATTTCGGTAATATGGGTTTCGGAGAAATGTCATAGATTCATTTATAAGAGGAATTTCTGCTAAAATGTTTTGACCGGGTATTAACATAGAGTTGAATTTTTTTGATTGGAACAGTTGCAAACTTATTCTGACTAAAAAAACGCGATGTTGATCATAACGCACAATCGGCTCATAAACATCATTTTTCAAAACATTTGAAATGCCTCAAAAAAAAGATCCCATGTTTTAAATTAAATTTAAGTTCTCATATATCGAATATTTTTCGAAGAACTTATTTGGGTGGAAATAGGTTTTTTGTCGTTTGTTTCGGATTGAGTTGTTAAGGGTAAGTGGACTTTGGTCCACCAAGAATAATTTTAATATTTAGGAATTACACGACAAACCAGCAGGCTTCAATCAACAATTTAACCCCAAGATTTGAATATTTTAGGCCCTTTTTTAGTTTTTGTCGAACATTAGATTTAAAACCAAAAAGAAAATCGGCTACGGAATTCTGTGCTACGATTTTCGACCAAAACATATTCTTATTTTAGATCGTCAATTAAACTTAAAGAACCATGCGTTCCCTTAAGGCTAGTTCTCATTACATTTTCACTTTTGATTTGGATCTTGCTGGTACGACGCAGAGTTGCTGAATACAAACACATTTTTTTCAAATATTTCCTCAAACCGATCTATTTTTTTTTAAGTTTAAATTCGTTGTACTTTGTTTTGTTAATAATAGTACAACGTTCTTCTAACGTGAAAATGTAAAGTTTATCTTCAATCTTCACCCACATTTCTAACAAAAATGCAAGCTCATTAAGCTCACCAACCTAAACAAGAATTTGAGTGATGACACCGGCACCAATTGGTGTTCCTAGTTTCAACCCCTCGAGATAGACATCATTCCTCGCCATAATTACTCATTGAGGCGCGTCTTCTTTCACACGATTCGTCGTCATAAATCGCGACTAGACAGAGAGGCTTCCCCATTTTAGTTTTTTTGTTGTTTTGTTTTAATTTCTCCATAGCGTGACTAATTTGCATTTCTTCGGGAACTTCTTCTTTGTACTATAATACTAACCAGTTCCGTGTCTTTTAGTTAAGACAGGTTGGAAAAATGACTCTCAAGAGTAAGAGTTATAACGAGCTGTTTTTCGCGCAAATTCTGCGGGCTTCGTGAAAGTTGTGGCAAAATAAACAACCATGCTGCAGCATGATTTAAGGTGTGAGAAACAATTAAGTCAACTTTGTTTGAATTTTTGTGTCATGCGATGCAACTTTGTACAGGTTTATGCATTCCTTGAGATGAAATTTTCACGAAAAATCCATTTTCATGATTTATTACGGGGCTGCCGAAGCGGCTCTTCCTGTCCAGCTGATAGTTTGCATGCAAATGCAATCTAAATCACTGCTTCGGGTGAGCTTCATGACCTTTCGACAGCGCCCTAACCTTTAACTATCTCTGTTTGCATAATCTTAACTAACGAACGAACGGGACTTGTTCTGTTCCACTGACCTTTATAGACTTTCGAATGGTCAGTGTATGATCGAAATTGGTGTTTGTAATTTGAAAACTTAAGATTTTCTTCCACATTATGAATCCACAATGTTGCTGCATCTCTTATTTAATCATTTAAAAATTGATTCTTAACATACTTATTAATATTCTTTAATTACAGGTTTCAGTTTAGTTAGATTAGTTACAGATACATCTGTTTGTAAATTGTATGAATCAACTTATTAAAAAAATACCTAACGGTAAAGATGTTTGATAGAATAAAAAGTAGAAAACATTTTCAAATTATTTGGAATCATTTTTATAAGATAATCATGGATAGGCTGTTTGTCACAGTATACCATCACTACCTTGGTGTGAGAGTGCGCAAACTTACTATGTTTCTCATCATGAAGAGCTTTTTCGTTGGATAATATAAACTTGAGCTTTTATTTAGGGAGCTTTTTGGATATTCGAGTAGATCTTGTTACACTGTTATAGTCCTGATACGATTACTTAGATAAATATTTGAAAACAAAAGCAAAAAATTGTTTCCATTTTCTTTTTTAATTTTTATTTTATTTCATTCTCCATCATTATTACATGTTGAAAGACATCTTCAGAACATTTTTTTTTTTTCATAAAATTATTTATATTAGGTCCTTTTCGGTACTGGGACCTGGTTAGAACCGAGTCGGCATCTTCAGAATATTATACACAGAAAAAATCAATTCCCGAAATCGTGAATTGTGTTCATGAATATAAGAACCACGAAAAAATCAATTCATGAGTATGGTGCAGTTGCACTATAAACGTATACTACTTCGTAGTTCTCAAATTCATGAACGTAATTCACGATATCGGGAATTGTTTTTTTTTTCGTGTATCATAACTGTTTTATGTTAAAAAAAACTAACTTATGTGGTCAAAAATGTACATAAATAAAACTTAAGTGGTCATAACTTGAAACAGGGTTGCCAGAACTTCAATGTTTTAAGGGGCTTTCGATTATCTAACCAACGATTGGTCGGATGATGGATCCGGACATAGTTCCCATACATTTCAGTGAGATCCGGCTTCAAAAAAGTACATAAATATCACTTAAGTGGTCATAACTTGAGACAGGGTTGTCAGATATTCGATGTTTTGGCTCGTTGGGAAGGTTTTACGATTACCTAACCAACGATGGGTCGGATGATGAATCCGGACATAGTTCACATGAATATAAGTGATAACCGGATATATATGAAAAAACATGTTTTACATAACTTTTGAACTACTTATCGAAACTTGAAACATTTCAATAGCGACGTATGGGACCCTGAATCAAGTCGAATGCGACCGGACATAGACACACTGACACACATACTCATAGACAGACAGACATTTGTTCAGTTTTCGATTCTGAGTCGATAGGTATACATGAAGGTGAGCCTAAGAGCTTTTTGTGAAAAGTTCATATTTAGAGCAGGATTTTAACCTTACCTTAGTGAGGAAGACAAAACAGATTTTCAATGGCACATTTTTGTCAAAGTCGGTGAAATTTAAAAGCAACATTCGATAGTGTAGTCGGCTTAGTTTCAATAAAATTGTAGAGAGTTGTTGTTTAAGCCGGAGTCGTTATTTTAGAACGCTGGACTGAGAGTCGCAAAATATGTGATTTGGTATGCATTGCATCAAGAGATAGAAACACAACTGTATCATTTGATTATTGCTTTTATTTATTAAATAAACCTACGCTTCGTTTATTTTGTCAATTTATAAATTTCTATATTTATAATATCTTAAAGAGCTACCTTGCTAGACTGAACATAACAATCCGACTGTTCTTCTTATGCTGTTTCTTATTATTTGTATTTACAGGGCTTATCAATAGTTCAACAAATGATCTCTCTACTCAATAAAAAAATCTTTGAAGCCCTTAGATAATCCGATGCTAGTTGATTGTTTAGCCATTCTACCAGTAGAGCATGAAAACTACGTCACCTTCTAAGTAGGAATACAGAAGTAAACATTTTTGTTGTGATATCTTGATGATAGTTTAGATATATTCAATTGCTTTTCTGTTCAACCTGCAATCTGCGAGACTTCGCCGCCGCCGCTGTTATAAAAATGGCTGCAATTTTTCGTTTCGATAAGATCGACCCTCTCGTAGGTACTACGCGTAATAAGCATCCCGAAGAGCTGATCCCGTAATCAGAACCGCGGCACTCGTCAGCATCAGTGTGATGACCTTAAGTGCGCTGGGTCGGCCGGAAGAATCTGAAATCAAATGTGTTATTATTGTATAATCTTCAACGAATACTGGATCAGCTCTAGCACATACTTTTGCCACTACTGGGTTTAACGCAACGCTGCTGTTCCACGTCCGGGGATGTGTCAAACTTGCACTGACAGCTCATGTTGCGACACTCGACGTTCTCGAGACCTTCCTCCACGAAGCACTCGCTGGACTTGGTGCACCGTTCGTCCAAAGCTGCAATTCAAATTGATTTCATGATTTTTGGGAACAATGCGTTTTAAACATTAAAGTTTATTTTTTCTGAAAATACCATGCGCCCCCATTGGGGAAAAAATCACAACACCAATACGTGCTACACTACACCTTTATGAGCAAGACAGACTAAGCAACATTACCTTACACACCACATAACAACTACAATGCTCAAATCTGGACATTGTTTTCTTCCATAGTTTTATGCTATTTTTTGGATAAGATTTGAGTATTTTTGTACCGACATTTTTTGTTTTTTGAACTTCAAAATTTGTGGTAGATAGAGACAAGCAAAACATTTTTAATTTAGACATTTATAAAGGCTCATTCGCAAGCAGTAAAAATTTATATAAGCCACCATGCGACTCCGCCAATGATAGTTTATATCGTCGCTGTCGTGCTAACTTGTCGTACGTGCATTTTGGACCAAATTGAGCTAAGAACGCCGTTTTGTGCTCACAATGCCTCATCTTTTGACTTTCACAGATCCCCAAAATTCGATTTCAATCCTGAGATAATCAATGAACACCGGAGAAACCGTGTGCATTTTGCGTCACTTTTCATATAAAAGAAGTTTCAATCGTGTCGTGCTATCTTGACACAGCCTGAAAATTTATGTAAGCCGAAGGAATTTGAGGTCAGAACGCGTTTGACACAGGAACGAGCTCGGCTACCGTACACATTTGTAATTATAACTCTGGACTTCAGCAACCAAATTCAACCAAACTTCAGGACGATGCACAGAACGATCAACTACACAAAACGTGTTTGTTATTGTTTACATTGCGTGCTCTCGTTTTTGTTTATTCAAGGTCAAACATTAAAACGAGTTTTTCTCGAACGTCAAAAAGCGACGTACGACAAGTTAGCACGACGGCGTCAAAAATAGTTAGAGGTTTCAATCTGACACTTTTCGTTACTCAACTGTAAAACAAATGTTGGGACATATGAATCAGCAAATTTTTAAAACAATCGCGATACCTGGATCTTGTCTTCAGTAACCTATTTGTTGTAATTGTCTGCTCTACAACTTTGTAGAACATTATTACACTCTTAGACGTATCCCTGCAAAGTTAAAAAAACACGAAAATTGAAAATTAATGTTATGATCAAAATACAAAAAAAACCTTCTGGATTCGAAAAGTACTAGTGACATGTTCCATAAATGTTACAGTTGAGAAACGAAAGGCAAAGGTTTAAATCTATTTGTGTATTTATTTTATGAAAAATACCTTTTTCCAAATTTGAAGTACGCCATCAAATTGAGCGTCTTATTTTACATAAAAGTTTCTTTGACATCAAATTTTCATATCATCATCATTTCAGGCGGCAAATGATTGAAAAAACAAGTAATTTTTCGAATTTTCAAAAATCAGTCAAAGTCGGGTCGCACCGCTCCTCCGTCACTTGGAATCGAAAAATGGAACTCGAATTCTTAGATCAAAGTTTCAGATCGAGAATCTTGGAATGGATCCTGAATCCTGAGGATCCTGAAATGGGTCATTGGAAGCGCTGACGTTAAAAATATCTCATTAAGAAGGAAAATGTTTTTGATATGTAAAATTTTATATGTTTAATCATCTCGTGTTTCACAATTTCAAAAAATCATTTTTTTTCTTTTAATTTTACACAAGGATTCTGTTACGGGCCATTAGCAATTGAAAATAATTAACTAAATTTGACTAGCCGAGTAGAGTCATTTCGAAGTGGGCTTCTTAAAGCCGATCATATCAAATTTTCAGTTATTTTCGGCTAAGCAAATCAAGCAAAACAATGTAAATGGGCCAATTTGGATTAGTGATAAACAACTTGTTTACAAATTCACGTGAGCTTATTTACATCGTTTACTTTTAATTACAGTCATCCCACATATTCGGAACAGATTACAGATCGCCCAATGTTCAAAAAATCATAGCAAATCGATTATTGAACATAATGATTTGCTTTTACCTTCATGTTAAAGCTTTTCTTGTGATCTTTCGATTGATGTATTGACCGACTGTACATTTTAACGTTTTATATCAAGTTTTCAAAGAAAAACATTGACCCTTGAAATCCACAAATTCGAAAAAAAAAATTCTTACGGATGTAAACAAACTTTGGATCTCTCCAGGAGTACATATTTTCTACAAAATAATGAATTAACACACTGGAACCCATGAAACTTAGTTATGCTTTATGAATGGTCTGATAACTTTTTATGTGAAAATATCTGTTTATTTCAGGTGTTCTGCAATTGTGAGAGGCACAATAACATTTCCCAATTATGGAACAGGCAATTTGGAGGCAGTGTTTTGCTGCTTTGAGTCTCGTAAATTGTTCAAAAAGAACTACTTTTACTAGTGAAATAGCAGGAGAATAAAGGTCCTACAAATAGTTGGGTCGCCAGAAAATATGCATTTGGCATGCTATTGACCAATAATCAATAAAGTGTTTCAAATTTGTGGGTGTTCCGAGTATGTTGGATGACTGTAATCAAAGATACCAAGCTTCTCCATGGGTTCATCCGAAAAAGAGAAATTCAATGGAGGCGCTTGGTTTCTTAAAATGATTCTATAGCACGTACAAGTTAAATTTGTACGTTTTGGTGTTGAAACAAGTTTTGAACTAAAATTTATTATTCACGATTGGAACAGCTTCAGGGAGCCCAATTCAGACAACAACAACAATTTCTAACAATATCTATTTCTACAACATCTATCAACAAACACATAGAAGCATCATTGAAATTATTTTACAAGAAAAATAGTACTCACCTTTTTTCTCATGGCACTGGCCATCATTGTAATGCGTGTCCTTCTCATCGCACTGGCACTTTTCGTCCATACATTTGCCCAGCTTCCCGAGCAACGGCTGGCACTGCTCGTTGGCACTGCACTCCTCTTCATACGCTTCCGCCTCCTTCAGGCACGAGTTCCCGTGGTACAGATATCCCTTCTTGCAGTCACACTTCTTCGTCGCCTGATCGTTGCTTCCCGTGGCCGGCTCACAGCTCGCCTTGTCGAAGCCACAATCGTCGGCGCTCACACAGGGCCCACCCTTGGCCGCCTTGCACCGCTCGTTGACGTACACAAAGTCCGGCTTGCAGACGCAGGTATTCACCTCGGTACAGCGGGCATTCTCCAGCGTGCAGTGGTCTTCCTTCTCGCAGTACTCTTCGTAGCCTTTTTTGGGCACACACATCTGCTGCTGGGCGTCGTACGTGGCATACGGGTAGCAGGCGCATCGTTTTGGGGTTTGCGTTGGACAGTACGCCGCTCCGTACGGCGAACACTGGCTACTGGCCGTGCACGGAGTGTTGATCCCGAGAACACCTAACGGAAAAGCTGGGTTAGTGGAGGGTTGATGGGGTTATGGGGAAATGGCGTACCTTTCAAACAAGTCCTCATGTTGTAGTTATAAAACTGATCGTTCCGACACACGCACCGTCCTTGGGCGGAGAAGGTCCCACCGCCGCAGTCCTCCGCTGACCTTACGAACTCGCCCAGTTCGGCCTTGCAGCGTGCATCCACCGAATGGTAGTAGAATCCATCCTGGCAGTGGCACTGTCCAACCTTGCACACCGAATACGGCATGCCCGGACATTCCTGCATCTCCTCCGCACAAAGGTCCCCAACTAAAATATAAGGCAAGATCTGAGGTTAGTTCTCTGACGTACCAGCGCTGGTATCTGGATCTGCTTACAAGCTGCCGTACTCTCCTCCTTGGTTGGCGAATCAAAGCTTGTCTGTAGTCTAACTCTCTTCGCCGTAGCACCACTTGAACTGCTCTCCTTGCGTCTCTCAGTCTCGTCGTCCAGCAACGCCGCATTGCTATCGCCGCTAGTTTGCTGGTGCCGGTCGATGGCCCTGGCCCTCGTTTCCGGCGTTTCTTCCGGCCGTGCCTGTACGCCAACATCCCTAAATGTTTTCGTTTGTGCTGCCGCTCCCGGCTCCTGGCAGACATCCGCCTGACATACCCCGCCCTCATCGGCGCAGTCCTGGTTCACCAGACAGGGTTCACCAACTGGAAGGAATGGGATGAAGGGGTTTAATTTGAAAGAATCTCATGAAGATCAGCAAGTGACTAACGAGACGCTCGACGTCGGCATACATTTGTGCTTCGTTCGTAGAACCCGGGTGCGCATTCGCATAGACCGGATCGACATACCACAGCTTCCCGGTTGTAGCTAAAGAAGCAGTCGATGTCCTGCAAAAGAAAAAGAAAATCGAAACTCAACAATAGACTCTAGCTTTCACGGCTCTCGAATACCTACATCATTGCAGGGTTCGTGGAGGTTCGCTAGCTGACGGCATCGGCCCCGGACGTACGTGTAGTTTGTATCACAGGTACATATACCTTCCTCGCACTTGGAACCGGTAAGCATATGAGAACACTGAACCGCCTCGTCGCACTTTACCCCATACGGTGACTCGGGCAGGCAGCGCGTAACGTCGGTGGAAAAGACATAACCCGCCGGACACTGGCAGTACCCGTAGATCGAACAGTGCGCCCCGGTCGCCTTACTGCACTCGTCCGAGGTTGCACATGGCCAGAGGACGCTGCGGGATTCTGAAAGGAGAGCAGGGTGAAAATTATTACTCCGTTACTTAGATGCGGGTAACCCACTTCAAGAGAGCTGTCGACACCCACTCAAAATGCAGTATTCCAGAGTTCATAGAGTGTCCCAAGCTACTCAAAACAGAAATTTTCCACTTAACAAAACGAACTTTCTCCATAGCATCGAAACTCGGTTGACACGTCGGCATTTTTCTGCTTCTTTTTAATAGTAAGATGTAGGGAGTTCACAGTTTCTGGACACCCTACTATTGGTGCACCTAGAGGAAAATCAAAATCCGTCAGATTTTCCTTCCCCGATAACCCGACATTGAAGCGAACAATAAATTCCAGTGCAATATTGGTATGCAGAGCGTTGCAGCACGTTTTTTTATGGGCTGTAGACACGACATCATCGAGAGGTGTTCCAGGTTGTAGGTACTACTATTGCCGAACACTCACACACTTCAATCAAATGGTTCTTCTCACATTTTTACCCCATATAAACACATAGCTGGGGATGGAGACCAAGCGCCATGCATAATTAGGAACCCGGTTCCGAGTGGCATGTTACACCTACATTATTTATGTATTACGGAGATAGTTCCACGCTGACCTAGAACTTTGGAAGTTCCGTTCCTTTGACATAATCGGTGACCTTCGGCTGCGATCTAGCGTAGGTTCTATTTTGAAAACAGAATACACGGAGAAAAAAGAGTTCCCAAAATCGTGAACAAGCGTTCATGAAATTGGGAACCACGAACAAAGTGTTCAAATCTCATGGTACGTTTTTGAAAAACGTACCATGGAATTTGAACACTTTGTTCGTGGTTCCCATTTTCATGAACGCTTGTTCACGATTTTCGGAACTCTTTTTTCTCCGTGTACAGCGTAGTTATTTCTTTCCTACTTTGAAAGTGTTTGAGGCCATGCACAACTTCAGCATATGTTCAAAGATAAGATAAACATCATTTAAACACCTGTGTAATTTTGACCGGAAAAGAGATCAGCCATAGTAACATCACTTTCGCCTCTTTGTCAATCAACATTACATTATTTGTAAATTTGGTTAAAAAAATTAACACCTGGACTCACTTAACAAGTCAATGATTTACCTTGCACGACAAGCACCACCAGAAGGAACCACTTCAAGACCGATTGCATTGTGAAACTTCACTTCAATCCGTTTCCCATCGACACCTGGTCGTTACTGGCCCGCAGGCAGACATGAATGGAATTTGATAACTCTCACCTTGCTTATCAGTTAGTCCAGTCAGTGGATGACCGACCAAACCTACGCGGGCTTATCAGTCTGCTTTTGGTTATCGTAAGTCCCACCGATTGTTTCGAAGCTAATTCGCACAAATATGATCAATTGGCCTGATTTGGATAATCCGGGCTGGGGTTGACTTCGCTCTGATAGAATGCTGACGAGTTAACTTTAGATGCCCGATGGAAAACATGCTTTTGAATACATAAAATATATGACTCTTTCATTTTGAAAAGGCTGAATCGTACGGTAGCTTAAAACCCAAATATAGCTTGATTGAATGCCACAGTGCAAGTGGCTGGCTTTGAGTGTTAAATTGATTTCGACCCTTAATTAGACATCTGCTCGAAAATGAAAAAAAAAACAAAAAAAAGCTTTTTATTTAGTTTAAAAAATCTAATTTCCTTTTTTTTCATAAAAAATCAAGTGTTTAAAAGTGATAAAATTGAAATTGCAATTTTCTATTTTTCCCTCCTCATCAAGATACAACATTTTAAACATCACCCTTGTCTTTTTATGTAATCACTCCTCGAAATTAAAATTAATAATGAAAAACTAACTTAATCCACCTATGTGGTTGGTGCCTTCCTCACTCCTATAACCAAAAATTGGTCACACAAAAAGTCAAGAAATAATTATCACCTGACGTCAAACTTGGTTAATAGTACGGATCGACTAAAACCAAAAGAGGCTTCAAAAAAGAATATAAATATCACTTAAGTACGTATAACTTGAGCCAGGGTTGTCAGATCTTCTATGTTTTAGACTCATTTGAAAGGTCTTTTGATTACCTATTAACCGATATTATAACATTATGATATTTGATTGGATTTCCAGCCAATAATCTAACGTCCGAATAAATGCAAAACACATTTTTATGCATAACTTTTGAACTACTTATCTACACTTCACACAAATCAATAGCGTTGTGTAGGGCCCTAAACCGAGTCGAATGCAACCGGTTTGATCCAAATCGGTTAAGCCATGGCTGAGAAAGCTCAGTGACATTATTGGTAACACACATACACACAGACAGACATTTGTTCAGTTTTCGATTCTGAGTCGATAGGTATACATGAAGGTGGACCTAAGAGCTTTACATGAAATGTTCATTTTTGGAGCAGGATTTTGAATGCTTTAATAATTTCACAAATGATGAATTTCCAAAATTTTCAAAGCACTTTTTTGCTCCCAAAAAAATTGAGACGTAATGGATTGATGAATTTCCTCGCCTTTTTCGTAAACAGATTACATACAACTCGTGTTAATAAAATTCAAAAATGATAGCTAATGCATTCATTATGCAACGCTCGAAAGCATTCTCCTCCGAAAAATCGCAATAATTTGATGCACATAACTGGAGAGTCAGATTAAACGCAAAGTTGTGTCAAATTAGACGTAGAACAATTTCATAGAATAGAACAATTTCATGCATTAAACGAAGTTACACGATCCTGAAAGTCTCCACGATCGTGTAAAATTACATCAAACGTAATTTTGGTATAACAATTCCGAATTGGAATCTTATCATTCTTATTGGAAAAGATAAAACGAGTCTATATTTTCTAAAATCAAATGTTTTTATTGCTCACAGTAATCTTCCGGCATACCATTTATACCATGTTGACCACCCCCCGCTGGAGGAAGCATCAGAGGAGGAACAGCTAGATTCTTGGACACTGCGTTTTTGTTTACTTTGGGCGCATTTCTGATTGTGGAAACATTCGCAGAAAGTATCCAGCCAGCTCAGCTGCCTCGGTATACCATGTTTTTCCTAGCGTTTCATGATTTCCGCAACCTAAAAAAAAACAAATTGAAAACGACAATAAACATTTGCTATCTATTTTATACCAAATCAAGAAGGAATAAACTCACCTCTGTCAGAGATTTGACCGTTCTTATCCAAAATGGTAGCAGGTTCTGGTCAGCAAGACAAAAACATTGATTTTCTTCACCGATTTTGTAAACGAAAAATGTGATTCGCTGCGACGTGAAGGCTGGCTGACGTTTTGACGTTTCACAACGGTGCGGTGGCTAAAGTGCGTGAAATCGGGTTTTATTTGATGTAAAATTACATCAAATTTGATGCTGCAAATATGTGCATCAGATTTAACATAAAATTAGGTTATTTGTGATGTAATTTTAGAACACGCCCGATGCAAATAAAAACCAGTGGTAATTTTATCATTTTACGTCAAAGTACACCTAAATTTACATCGAAAATAAGATTACATGAAATAATCTTAGGTTTAATCGACGATTACGTCAAATGTAACATTCAAATTTTTTTAAGTGTGAATGCAAACAGCCCACTTTACTACACCTGTCACTTGTTTGCAGTAATTTATTTCCCACTCTTCCCCCGCGTACTCACTCCAACAAATGGCTTCCCGACCCGTGATTAGCATAGCATAGCATAGCATTGGTGTCTACCCGTAGTTGCTACTCTGTTATTGACCAGGACCTCCAAGAATTGCTCCGTGGACCACAGATGAAGAGTAGGAACCAATCATCACCACTTCGCAACTTTCAAATGTCCCTATCATGCTAGCCAATCACAGCGCCGGCCACGACCAGTGGTAAGACACGGGGGAAGTGGATAGGAATTTTAGTCCGATACTTGAGTGATGAAGACCGCTAAATCAGCTGCGTCTTCGACAAAGTATCACGTGAGGTTTGAGGGTGTTAGTAAGATGGGTGTGAAGCCAGGATTCACCGTGGTAAGTGATGCGGCCGATCAAATCTATTTATAGTCCTTAATTCTTCGTATGTTCTTGGATTCATTTTTGGAAGCTTTCCAATTCGGTTCACCAAGCTTTTTGTGGTGAATTCTGGTCGTGTTGAAAGTTCAATATTCGCCTAACAATTATGCAACCAGTGTCCGTGAATTCAACTTGCATTCTATATTGCATTTTCCTGTTCTTAGGTTCACGCAGATTCCAATCAAGTTTCTTGGATTCTTATAGCATTCTTAATCCTTCTAGACAACTGAGCCTCGATGGTCTGGTGGTTAGCATTTTTGTCTGCTGACCCAAAGGACGGGGGATCGAACCCCGCCGCGAGCTAATGAATTTTTCGTTCATAATCAAGTGTTCAGAATTATTCCTTCTTTCCATAATTTCTCGATAGGGGCAGATGGGAATCGAACCCAGAACCTTCCGCTTACAAAGCGAACAGCGTAACCATTCAGCCACGCCTACCCCCTTAAATGGCTTCCCGACCCGTGATTGGCAACAAACAACTAATCGCTTCTAATGGCCAGAACCATGTTCAGTGAGCGGATGGTAATGAAGTCGGTCGGTAGAAACCGTTCAACGGCATATCACTTTCAACAAACGAGGACATTATGCATGTGAGTTTGATACCCATCACTGAATTTAAAATTCACTTACTGACGTCCACTTCATCGTAGTTCGTGTTCCGATAGCAAATCACGATAGCCTCTGCCAGCGAGATTTCACTTTTAAGAGTGAAAATCTGGGCCAGAACAATCACAACCACTCCTGGCCAGTGCATCCTGTCGTTTCCAGTTGAATCCAAAATTGCGTTCCCCCAAAACAACAAGATTTTCCGGAACCGGAGACCGGGATCTTGCATGCGCGCGAGGTCCTCCGCTGTCAAAGTATCACTAATTCGAACGGCTCACCTGGCGCCCGGCCAAACATGGCCATTTCGCGCAAATCCCTCTTCAATGCAAGCATGCATGCAAAATCCTTAAACGAAAGCAATCAACCGCGTATGTGTAGCGTATAAGCTCCCATTCTCCCCCCACCCACAACCACCCCTCACTCCGTTCCGACAGGGCATGTCATCGCCGTGGCCGTGGCCAGCAATCGTCGTCCATTCAAGTCCTGGCCGTCAGGCTGCGGACTCCAATTGTATCGGCCCGAGCACATAATTCTTTACGCTGCAAAGGAGCGCAAAAAAACACAACGTGGTCCGAGCACGTGCTCGCCGGGGTGGACTTGCTTGTATGTATTGGGTAGTACCTGCTTTTTACACAATATGGACTTTCCCAGTCCTCCTCTTACTCCGATCCAACCCACAGCCGCAACTCTTTCCTCATTTTCAGCAAATGCTCTGATTGTATGGAAGCCTTGCAGGCGACGACGCGAGGTAATAAAATTCGAATCATGCAGTCTGTGTGTGTGTCCTGTACCTTCACATATTATGCAGGTGGAAAATGGGCAGTGTCACGGCAAAAAAACGACTCGATTTTTCTGGTAGTTTTGTAAACTGGACAGCATAAGTACCCGCGGAGTTTTGCAACATAACAGGGGTGAAGTCTAGGTCATTCATGATAGCAACAAATAAAAATTAGAATAAATTCCAAAATCCTAATTTTCAAAATATTTAAACAAAAGGTACCCCAAAATGCAATATTATACATTAGCATAGTTTTGCTACTGCTGCTACTCAACTCAAGGGAAATCAAGAACTTTGAGGTCCCCTGAACTTTGAATTTTACAAATGTTTATTTCCATTGAAATTGTGAAGTTTCTTAAAATAAGGCTACCAACTCTTGCTGAGCAAAAATCCGTACAATTTGCCGATATGACCCCAAAGTATAACATAAACTGTTAAGGAACTGTTAAGATAAATTTGAAATTTGGTACCTGAAAATATAAAACTGTGTCGTATTTTACAAAAGTTTTCAAATTGGACCGAGCCAAGTAGCCCAGTGGTAACGCTTCCGCCTCGTAAGCGGTAGATCGGGATACAAATCCCGGCTCGGACCAATACAACTGGTGATCTTTTCCCTTCTGGATTCGATTGCTATCGTCACAAACTGGACCTTATCAAGACACCCCAGGTAGACAACCTATGGAATGACTTGCACGTTTTTAAAAACAATCACAAAAAACCCGTGATTTGCTGAATCAAATCTATATGTTCTTCCAATTTTTTTTTTTTTTGTAAAATGATTAAAAGTTTACAAAATAGCAAGTGTGTTTTTACGAAAAATATCGAGTGTTTTCACTAGAACATTTGTTAACTTAGAATTCACAAGCATTAGAAAGCTTTTGGATCATTGGATAAATAATAATTATTTTTTGTAAGGAATTTGAAAAGAACGATTATTGATAGTCAACTGAGGCAAATCCGGAACACTATCCAAATTGAACTTTTAAAATCAATCTGACAGTTAAACAAAAATGTCTTGCTAAACTTTGACCAAATTAAAAAAAAAAATCAATTTGAAAAAAAGATTGTCATCGTCAAATTCCATGCAAATCCGTATTATACGAAAAAATCCGTACTCAAAATCCGGACTGTTAAAAATCCGAGATGACGTTCGAAAATCCGTACGATAAGGAAAAATTCCGTACAATTGGTAGCCTTACTGAACATAATTGTTTTTGCCCACTTTTTTTACGAGGCAATATTGAAGGGAGGGGGCGACATAAACTTTAAAAAATATTCACAATAGCCTAAAGTAGTTTGCTCGAATCAATTGTAGAATTTAATGCTCAAAACTCCACTTGAGATAAGCTACCATAGAAGGTGTTAAATTTTTCATAACCCAGGAAAAGATAAATGACACTGCAATTTCGTTTCAAAAAGGGGGCGAGAGTTCACGACATTTCCAGCATGAATAAACCCGCCTCCGTTCCTGCTGGGGTGCAAGTATACACGGAAGTATTTATGATCGAACTAGTTCCGGTACAAATCACGGTCAATGTGGTGCACGGCCGGCGGCGTCGTCGTACAACTCATAACACATTTCGGACGGAGAGCTATACATTTCGTGCTGAATGGAGGTCAAGTTTAGTGTGGTAGGCAACTTTAAGGGATCTTGGCGTAGTTTCAATTTTTCTTTAAACTAACTATAGCAAAAATAAATTAAAAATTGTTTCTTTCCTTTTACGTTCTTGGTTTCAATGTTTTTACCATGATAATAATCTCAGCTTTAAATATCTCACAATGACACACAAACTGCTTCAACTAACCCACCAATTTTTACTTCAACTTCTCCAGAAAGCCGTTGAATGAAAACCACGACACTGAGCGATAACAATAGCACTGCCAGTATTTCAAGTGTCATCCAGCCCAAGAATAAATTTTACACGTGGGAGTCTGTCTCATTGTTTTGCGTACTCCAGAACACATTTATTTACTCCCCCATCGTGTTATAAACCCGAAAAAGCTGTAACGAACCCAGTATTTACTGCTCGGAGCTCGGGCATTACATAAACTAATATTTCAGTAGAACACGTCTTTGCGTGGTAAGACATCTCACAAATTCAGTGACGACAATTATGACGACTGTCGCCAGAAACCGACAGCGATAGGGGCAGGGGGGCAGAATGGCCCACCTAAGTAAAATGCGCAAAAAACCATAGAAAAACACACAAATTTATGAATTCAGTGTAGTAGGCTTATGCTTTGGGATGTTCCCTTCAATGTTGTATACTTAATTAATCAATTTTGCCCTCCTCACTGAGGTCAGGCTATATATAATCCTGCTCGAAAATTGAACTTTTCAAATGAACTTCGTAGACCCACCTTCATGTATACATATCGACTCAGAATCGAAAACTGAACAAATGTATGTGTGTGTATGTGTGTGTGGTTATGTGTGTGTGTATGTGTGGCTGAACCGATTTGACCCGAACCTATTGCATTCGACTTGGTTTAGGGTCCCATAGATCGAGTTTTATACAGATTGAAGTTTCGATAAGTAGTTCAAAAGTTATGTATAAAAATGTGTTTTCTCATATATCGGGATGTTAGATAAATGGCAAGAAATTGATTCCAATACCATCATGTTACACATCGTTGGATAGGTAATTGAAAGACCTTTCCAACGAGTCCAATAAATTGAAGATCTGGCAACCCTGTCTAGAGTTATGACCACTTAAGTGATATTTATGTACAGTGGACACTCTCGTTGTCGATATTGAAGGGACCGTCGAGAGCGGGAGTTATCAAATTATAGATTGAAAAATTAAAGCAATCTATTTGAAGGGACTGAAAATTTTATTGACAGCTGGAGCAATATTGATATCGAGAAGATCGACAGCCAGAGAGTCCACTGTACATTGTTGAAGCCGGATCTCACTTAAATGTATGTAAACGATGTCCGGATCCATCATCCAACCCATCGTTGCATAGGTAATTGAAAAACCTTTCCAACGAGTCCAATACATTAAAGATCTGGCAACCCTGTATCGAGTTATGACCACTTAAGTAATATTTATGTACCTTTTTCAAGCCGGATCTCACTTAAATATATGTAAACGATGTCCGGATCCATCATCCAACCCATCGTTGGATAGGTAATTGGAAGACCTTTGCTACGAGTCCAATACATTGAAGATCTGGCAACCTTGTCTCGAGTTATGACCACTTAAGTGATATTTATGTACTTTATTGAAGCCGGATCTCACTTAAATGTATGTAAACGATGTCCGGATCCATCATCAAGCCCATTGTTAGTTAGGTCATCAAAAGGATCTTTCCAAAACATTGAAAATCTGGCAACCTTGTCTCATGTTATGCACACTTAAGTGAAATTTATGTACTTTTTGAGGCCGGATCTCCTTAATTTGTTTGTAAACAACTTCCGGATCTTAATTCCACATAGGGGAACTATACCCTTTCTCAGCATATTTCTATTATCGGCCTATCAGCACTTTGAACATGGATTACAGCTTTCATAAAGTGTTTTTGACTGTTCCAAAGTGATAAATAGCTCAAATAAAAGTGAGCAAGCAACTCTCCATCGTTGATAATCTGAAAATGTTGATTTAATAGCGGAAAACGGCAAAAGTGATGAGAATTGGTCGAACGGCTTAGAGTGATTAAAATGGGTATATTTCCCCTAGGTGGATTAAGTTGGTTTTTTTTTTGTTTAAAACTATTTTTGATGCAATTTCCATGTGTTTTTCGACTACTTTTCCAGGGTGCGGGGCAGAATGGACCACCTTAGAAAACAAGCCATTTCGTCTAATACAACGTTGAAGGGAGATAAGAAATGACTTAAGGGACCTTTCTAACATAGTTTCCATGAAGTTAGACCACTTTTATAAAAATAAGGGGTAGGCGTGGCTGAATGGTTACGCTGTTCGCTTTGTAAGCGGAAGGTTCTGGGTTCGATTCCCATCTGCCCCTATCGAGAAATTATGGAAAGAAGGAATAATTCTGAACACTTGAATATGAACGAAAAATTCATTGGCTAACGGCGGGGTTCGATCCCCCGTCCTTTGGGTCAGCAGACAAAAATGCTAACCACCAGACCATCGAGGCTTAGCTGTCTAGAAGGATTAAGAATGCTATAAGAATCCAAGAAACTTGATTGGAATCTGTGTGAACCTAAGAAAAGGAAAATGCAATATTGAATGCAAGTTGAATTCAAGGACACTGGTTGCATAATTGTTAGGCGAATATTGAACTTTCAACACGACCAGAATTCACCAATTTGGAAAGCTTCCAAAAATGAATCCAAGAACATACGAAGAATTAAGGACTATAAATAGATATTTGACCGGCCGCATCACTTACCACGGTGAATCCTGGCTTCACACCCATCTTACTAACACCCTCAAACCTCACGTGATACTTTGTCGAAGACGCAGCTGATTTAGCGGTCTTCATCACTCAAGTATCGGACTAAAATTCCTATCCACTTCCCCCGTGTCTTACCACTGGTCGTGGCCGGCGCTGTGATTGGCTAGCATGATAGGGACATTTGAAAGTTGCGAAGTGGTGATGATTGGTTCCTACTCTTCATCTGTGGTCCACGGAGCAATTCTTGGAGGTCCTGGTCAATAACAGAGTAGCAACTACGGGTAGACACCAATGCTATGCTATGCTATGCTAGTTAGACCACTTTTATAAAAATAGTCACTTACCAAAACAAAAAAAAATGTTAATATGTTGTAATAAGACACTATTTTTACAAAATAAACAACTAAAAAATCAACTAATGTTGCATTAAAAGTGATTTGTGAAGCTACCAGGAGTGAAATAATCCATTTAGCTAAAATTTCGAAACTTTTGATTGTTTTTATAAGGCAGGAAAAGGGTGGTCCATTCTGCCCCCAAGTGGATTTTAATTTAACACTTCCACCACCAAGCCTCTAAATGATTCGAAGGTTCCATTGTTGTTTGTTTACCTTGGTAGTAACATCTAGTAACATTATAAGCATTGAACAAACTTTTCTAAACAAAACAACTTTTCAGAAAGCTTATTTTAAAACCTCGAAATAAACAACATTTGCGTGGTTTTGTTAATAAATTTAAATTTTTGCTCATAATTCGAAAAATACAATGAATTGAAACGTCGTTTTCGGTATGGTAATGTTATTTGAAGTCCTTTGCCCCACAGTTGGTCAAAATCCATTCTAAAGCCCAAAACTAAGATGATGGATCGTTAAATTTAATTTCATGAAAATATGTTTGACTCTGATAATAAAAATAAACGGAAAAAAGGATTACCAAAATCGTGAAAACGCGTTCATGAAATTGGCCACCACGCACAAAGTTTTCAAATTCCATGACATTTGAACACTTTGTTCGTGGTTCCCAATTTCATGAACTCTTGTTCGCGATTTTGAGAACTCTTTTTTCTCCGTGTAAGGTGTTATTTTCCAATGCTGCCAAGGTGGATAAATTAAGCAAAAAATAAATAAATGGGCCGCTGTGGATACGTAAACAACAGTCTATCCTGCTCATGTTAGTTATTTATTTATCTATTTATTTATTTATCCCACTCGAAACTAGGTGTCCGAAGGCTTAATTGTTGAGGCAATTGCAAAACTCTTTTTACACCTAAGCTTCCATCCACCCCGTGATTCGAACTGACGACCTTTGGATTGTGAGTCCAACTGCCACCAGCGACTCCACCGAGACCGGACCCAGGGAGACGACCTGGACTGAGCTAACGGCCTAACCTCTAGGTTAGACTGGGGGTTGGCCCCCAGGTTTTACCGTCCCGTTCGACGGAAGGCGTGATCAGACAAATCTCATCTCGAAAAATGCCACAGGGACCGTCTGGGATCGAACTCTGTCCAACTGGGGCGAGATGCACCACGCTTGCCAATACATCACCGGTTCCGGCAGATTTTAGAGTTCTAAAAAAAACAAATAAAACTCCATAGTTCTTCTCACCACTGCTTTTTGAAGTTTAATCATAGTTGAAACTATGGATTTTTACGAGGTTTCAAATTGAATCCCATCTAGAAGTGGAGTTGGATTGTAGAAGGTTAAATTTCTATTTAACAAAACTATCAATTATTTAATAACTATGTAACTATTCATCATTTTATTCCGATAAATATATTCAATTATTTGGAATTTAGACACCGAAACATTTTTTTTTATTGTACATGAATTTAATCTCCCAGCAGGTTATACCCTGTGAGGTCAATTTTTTGTACTGCATGAGTTGCAATGATGGTCGGCACGAAACTTTGATATATTTACTGCTCCACATATCGAACGGTTGATATTATTCGCTAATCGAATGAAAATGTCGCGTGTTATTTTCTCTCTCTTCAAGTGTCCAGGCAAATGGGGCAGGACAAGCTCGCTGTACGAGGGAAAACGAATTCAGGAAGAACAAATTTGAATAATTTATCTGTTTCAGTCTAGCGGAAAAGTTGTCCACTTTCGAATCGAAACATGACCATTTGCTTCGGGGAACGGTGGAAAATGGAACCACGATGATGGATTGAACAGGTTGAGGGGGACCAACGCGAAAATCAATTCCTAAACGGCACCGAAAACGAGCTGACCATGGTTCCACAACCCATTAATGACGTCATTGTTGGATATTGATCGAAAACCTCGCCGTCACTATAGACTGACTGACTGAAGGCAGAAAGCAGAGCACGGATTTCGTCGTCGTTAAATTTCCACAGAATTTCGTTTCTGTCTTGGTACTCCATTCTACCGAGGAAAAGCAAAGAACCGGTCGGCACTAAATCCTTTCGGACAGTGAGTGATAGGGTAGGTGCATGTAGTTTTGATCAATCGTTTTTGCGAAACGGCTAAATTGTTCGTCTGAATTCCTTAAAAAATGGTTTTATTTAAAATTTTTACTAATTTCAACATCTTAATCTGAAACCAACTGCACCAATCCAGGAAGAAGTGAGAATGGCAGCATGATGGGTGCAAATTGCTTCCCCAAGCATATTGTTTTTCCAGCTCGGGTCGCCAGGTTTGTCCAACATGATGTCATGTTTGATTTATGTCCACCTGTTTGCGAGCCCATTCGTTACTTCTTCGGCTCCGGTTTCGACCGATGCTTTGACGAAATTGTACCGTTGGTACACATTCTGGAAGCAAGCAAATAAGTGCCATTTGCAAACAGTTTATGGCATCGGAACACGCTCGGTGCTCGGAGCAATAACATTCCCTGGTTGTTGCACACTTTGGGGCAAATTGAAAATGTAGCTTTTATGGCGTTACAAACCAACATGGTCAGTTCCTCTTAGATTCCAAAATATCTATTTAGTTTTTCTTCCAGTTAGTTTTCCTTCAGTTAGTTTTCCTTCTGTTAGTATAACTCGCCTTCGCACAAAGCCGTCGTTTCTGGTTGCACCGGAAGCAAAGCAAGAACGCCCCAGCAGCTGGACACCGAGTTGCGGCTGAGGACAAAACGCAAAGGCCAGCAGAGCCAACCAAGACCCCTACACAAGCCCCCTTCCCTTCCCCCGACTTGTCTTCTAACATCAATCCCTTCCCTACTAACCCCGAGTAGGCCGCGGGTAATCGGCTCCCCTCCCACTAACATTTACACACAAGATCCTCTGTAATTATTAAGTCAAATGTAATTACAAAAGCCGACTCGGTCCTAACCAGGTCCCAGTACCGAAAAGGACCTAATAAAAATAATTTTATAAAAAAAAAAAAAAAACCAACATGGGAATCACACTGGGACTATAAAAGTTTAAAAAAACGCTTTCAAATAAACATCAGATCATCAACATTGCTTCAAAAACAAGTTTTGAAAGATTTTCATTCGTTATGTTAACAGATTCAAGTTGATTTAAAAGCTATCAGAGGAGTTGTGCTATAAACAATTCTCAGGGAAAGAACAATCTTAACTTAAAAAAAAACTATGTCAGTAAATTGCAAAATAACATGTGTTCCTCAAAAATGAGAACATAAAATTAAGTTTAAATTGCCGTGAAATGGGGCGAATCGGGACCACAATGGACCACAGTCTGAACAGCGACAGCAGTTTTTAGAGCAGATAAATGCTTCAAATTTGGAAACCGATGTAGAGCAATTCCATGCCAAAAAGGGAATCGGTTGTACCCGACCCTCTCCGATATGAATTCTCTGCCAACTCACACAGCAGTTGTCCCGACCCCTCTTCGATTTGCGTGAAACTTTGTCCTAAGGGGTAACTTTTGTCCCTGATCACAAATCCGAGGTCCGTTTTTTGATATCTCGTGACGGAGGGGCGCTACGACCCCTTTCATTTTTGAGCATGCGAAAAAAGAGGTGTTTTTCAATAATTTGCAGCCTGAAACGGTGATGAGATAGAAATTTGGTGTCAAAGGGACTTTTATGTAAAATTGGACGCCCGATTTGATGCAGTCCGAAAAAAAACGTTTTTTTCAACGAAAAAAACACTAAAAAAGTTTTAAAAACTCTGCCATTTTCCGTTACTCAACTGTAAAAAAATTTGGAACGTGTCATTTTTAGGGAAATTTAATGTTCTTTTCGAATCTACATTGACCCAGAAGGGTAATTTTTTCATTTAGAACAAAATTTTTCATTTTAAAATTTCGTGTTTTTTCTAACTTTGCAACTTCGCGATAACTCGTGATGTTTTGAAGCAAACCCCTTATGTTTATATATTAGGATGTAACAAAAATGACTTTTTGGCGGGCATTCAAGGGTTTGTTCCGGTGGGCATACTAAGCCCAAATCCAAAATATGAGCTTGATGGACGTAACAGGAGCTGGCGCTCCGCCCTTCAATTTTAAATGGGTTTTAACCCGTAAAAAAATATTTTTTCAAAAATGTCACTTTTTGAGGCATTTTGGCCACTGAAGCGTTTATTTTCAACATCATTAGCCAGATCCTTGCGCATCTTTTGGTATATATAACATTGAAATTTGGAGCACCCTGGAGCTCGGTACAGACCTTCAAAGTTTGGCATTTTTTCGAAAAATCGGCCCCGGCAAAATCAAATGGCGTCTAGGGCGTCGCGATTCGCGACGCATATCTTTTTTGCCGGGACCGATTTTTTGAAAAAATGCCAAACTTTGAAGGTCTGTACCGAGCTCCAGGGTGCTCCAAATTTCAATGTTATATATACCAAAAGATGCGCAAGGATCTGGCCTACACGCCAATGATGTTGAAAATAAACGCTTTAGTGGCCAAAATGCCTCAAAAAGTGACATTTTTGAAAAAATCTTTTTTTACGGGTTAAATCCCATTTAAAATTGAAGGGCGGAGCGCCAGCTCCTGTTACGTCCAATCAAGCTCATATTTTGGATTTGGGCTTAATATGCCCACCGGAACAAACCCTTGAATGCCCGCCAAAAAGTCATTTTTGTTACATCCTATTATATATCCAAATTTTTGTAATTGTCTGTTCTACAACTTTGTAGAACATTTTTACACTCTAAAAATTTACCCTGCAAAGTTAGAAAAAACACGAAATTTGAATGAATGAATGAAAATTTTTGTTCTAAATGAAAAAATGACCCTTCTGGGTCAAAGTAGATTCGAAAAGTTTATTAAATTTCCATAAAATGACATGTTCCATTTTTTTTTTACAGCAGAGTAACGGAAAATGGCAAGTTTTTCAAAACTTGTTTAGTGTTTTTCCGATGCAAACACGTTTTATCGGAATTCTGAGTACGCCATCAAATCGGGCGTCCAATTTTACATAAAAGTCCCTTTGACACTAAATTTCTATTTCATCACCGTTTCGGACAGCAAATTATTGAGAAACATGTCTTTTTTCGCATGTTCAAAAATGAAAGGGGTCGTACCGCCCTCCGTCACTAAATATCAAAAAAACGGACCTCGGATTCGTGATCAGGGACAAAAGTTAACCCTTAGGACATAGTTTCACGCAAATCGTAGAGGAGTCGGGGCAACTATTCCCGATTTCGTGTGAGTTGGTATTGGATTACCCAGACATGTTATCCTGGGCTTATATAAACCATTTAAATGGTGTATATGGAGCCAGTTGCACTCAAGGATGACATTTGAGAAGGATGTAAGTTATTTAAATTCCGTTATGAAAACATTGCAGTACCTTGAAACCGTTGCATCGGATCAAAAAGTGGTCAGAGACTTGTAGGAAATTTGACTTTTTGAATAATACATGCCACTTTTATGAGATTTTTTGAAGAATAACTTTAAAAGTCAAATTTGAACGAGAGCCTACGATCATTTACGCTCAAATTTTGTGTGGAGAAATCCTTATATATTTTCCAAAGATTTACGAATGCAGGCACTCTTAAAAAAATAAAAAATAAAACAATTAACGTCAAAATTTTGAAAAATCGATCGTGAGAAGCGATTATAATTTTACATAAAAGTCTTCATATAGAACATTGTCCTAAGCCCAATTCTTGTGATGTTACAGCGGTAAAAAAAAGTTTTAAAAACACGGATTTTGGAGATTTTTTTAAAGATTTCGGCCATTTCTATTTGTGACCCTTGATTTTTTCAGTCTCGACAATAAAGCTCAACCCATTAACCATAAGTTTGCTTTTGACAGATTTTCAATTTAACTCGTTTTATTATTGATACGGTTTCTGTCTCACAAGCAAAAGGTTCAGGGATCTAATCCCGGTTGGTACCTTTGAAATTTGGAATCAGGAATTTGAACATTGAATATAAACAAAAACGAAAATAAATTAGGTGGGAATCGAGCTCACACCTTTGCATTGGTGGTTTGGGACGCTAAGCAGTCAGCCATCAGAAGGTTAACACTCTAGCAGTGAATTGATCCGTAGTGTTGAAACATGTTAAATATCGTCTCATATTAAATACGCGCTGATCACTGATTTGCCTGAGGGGATTGGAAGTCTAAATATAGATCGAGTTTCCTTCAGATGCTTGCTTCTATAGGGGGATGGCGTCGCTATTTTTAGACCACATTTTCCACTTTTTCTCATCGAAACCGACTACTTTATCGACTTCATTTTGCTGGGCGAGATAGGACGCCGTCTATTTTTAGACGATGACTCAGCACTTTTACACTCTTGCACTTAAAAAAACCAGGTGGCAGCACGATGTAACGCCACGTCCCTATGTTTAGGTGGGGCCGAAGAATTCCCAGCGACCTCGGCCAAAGACCGTAAGGAGCTCTGTCATTCTGAAATGGGTCGTTGGAAGCAGCGCGAGGGCTATCACCACATAATACCCAGGACTGAGATAAGCTGTATCAGCATTCGGCATTTACAAAGTCTGATACAAATTATACTTTTTCATAATATCGTTACCGGTTAGCGGGTATTGGATTGGACCACACACACACACACACACACACACACACATGTCAATTTTCCTACAAGTTTGTCTCTGACCACTTTTTGATCTGATGCAACGGTTTCGAGATACTGCAGTATTTAAATTACGAATTAACTTACGCCCTTCTCAAATGTCGTCTTCGAATACAACTCAGGATAGCATAGCATTGATATCGAAGAGGGTCGAGTCTTTGTCTAAGCCAAATCAATTTTAAAAAATGCAAAAACATGACTAAAACCACTGCACCTCATATGTCCCGATTCACCCCAGATGATAGTGCTGTTTTTATTTTTTAAGAACGATAATGTTAGTTTGAAATGGGTTTTCAAATCAGTTTTGAAAAATCAACAACGGGCGGGCTGCAGACTGGATTTCGTCATGTATATGATGATTGTCCATTCCAGGTTGCTTAAAAATGGATTAAAGGGAATTAAAATCAATTCTACCGGAACAGGACAAGCAGCACCATGAAAGCCATCCATTGCCGGCCGCACCCAACTCCACCATTCACCGGGAAGGAATAACGATTTGGAGCACGGAGAGTGTTGATGCTAAACATACTTAGAAAAAGGTAGCGAAACCGCAGGCTACTTGCTACTCTGTTATTGACCAGGACCTCCAAGAATTGCTCCGTGGACCACAGATGAAGAGTAGGAACCAATCATCACCACTTCGCAACTTTCAAATGTCCCTATCATGCTAGTCAATCACAGCGCCGGCCACGACCAGTGGTAAGACACGGGGAAGTGGATAGAATTTTTAGTCCGATACTTGAGTGATGAAGACCGCTAAATCAGCTGCGTTTTCGACAAAGTATCACGTGAGATTTGAGGGGGTTAGTAAGATGGGTGTGAAGCCAGGATTCACCGTGGTAAGTGAAGTGGCCGGCCAAAGTTATTTATAGTCCTTAATTCTTCGTATGTTCTTAGATTCATCTTGAAAGCTTTCCAATTCGGTTCACCAAGCTTTTTGTGGTGAATTCTGGTCGTGTTGAAAGTTCAATATTCGCCTAACGAGTATGCAACCAGTAAAAAAATATAGTATAGTATAGTTCTTGAACTCAACTTTGCATTCAATATTTGCATTGTCCTGTTCTTAGGTTCACAGATTCCAATCAAGTTTCTTGGATTCTTATAGCATTCTTAATCCTTCTAATCAACTAAGCCTCGATGGTCTGGTGGTTAGCATTTTTGTCTGCTGACCCAAAGGACGGGGGGATCGAACCCCGCCGCGAGCTAATGAATTTTTCGTTCATATTCAAGTGTTTAGAATTCCTTCTTTCCATAATTTCTCGATAGGAGCAGAAGGAAACGAACCCAGAACCTTCCGCTTACAAAGCGAACAGCGGTAACCATTCAGCCACGCCTACCCCTAAATATCAGCAACGAGCCATTTGAAAAAAAAAATCAGCAACGAGCCATTCTTGACAGAAAGTCAACACTTTTTCACTTGTTGGTTGTGAAATCATGAACAGAATTTTTGTGAAACAGAGATCCAGCTCATTACCCGCTGGCTGGCAGCGAAATTATGGGAAAGTATAGTTTTTATTTGCCTTGGATTATACTTATACTGGAAAATATTTTACTTTCTTTAGACAAATCCGGATCGTTTGCAACCGGATGCGTTGATTTGGTCATTTTTAACCAATGTTAGGAGATTTTAAAGAAAAAATAGGGTCAAAATCACTACCCGTGTGTTTAAGTCTTAATCAAAATTCCAATTTTTTTTCAATGGGTGAAAATCAAATATTGATTCAACAAAAACTATGATCAGAGAAAAATTATTGCTTGCAAATAGTGATTCTTCACAATGTTTTGCTTAGCGACTCAATCGCTATTTGACGTCACACTTGAAGAAATTCCGATAGATCCAGAGGTTGATACGTTAACTCCAACGCCAACAATTCAACACGTCATAGTTCTACCGCTCGAAATCGCATGCTGCTCATTTTGTCACCATAAATGCGCTATCGCACCAGAAAAATGAATGAGTAAAACCAACCAGTAGCAATAAACCGCGACGAAAAACGCACATCGCTCTGCCGCGAATGAAGTCGTGTCAACACAATTAATGTTGATTGTCACGTGCTACCAACGAATCCCACCCCTCGATCCACCACCACGTGGTCGAAAAGGGTGGGGGCGTTAATCAACCCACCCGCGGCCAACTTGGACGCACAACTCTTTAGTTTTATACACCACCGCTATGGGTTGGCGTTTCGTAACGGCGCAAAATAGGCAAGATTGAGCCCCACGTGGTTCCTGTTTCGTCCTTGTACCGGGGATCTCCTGAACACCACGGCGTGTGTGTGACCGTGAAAGTTGTCCAGGCGGTCAACCGATCCATAGGACGACACTACACCAAGTTCACGAAGTTGAACGATGTTTGTTGTTTCTTCTTCGGAGTTTTGTTCGTTCCAGGTTTGGGGAGGGTTGTATTTTTCGTTAATTAATTAAAATTGTATTCCGTGGGAGGTAGAAGCGTTCTGTATAACAGTATAGTTGCACGTTTGTACAAGTCACCACCTCGAAGACTATCAAACTGCAAACGGTTATATTATAACTTTTTGAAGCTATGTTTTGTATTCGTTTGAAGATAACCAGGATCTTTTCAGCGTTACAATGTTGAATAAAAGGTGTTTAAGCTTGAATGTCCAGCTGTAACGGTTTGAAATTGGAGCTAACCTTTCGGGTTGACGACACGCACTCCAACGGTTCCTTGTTGTTCTAATTTAATCAGCATTAACCCGAACTTTTCCCGGTGACCTGTCCCAGAAGCAGTGACCACCAGCAGGGTATCCCACGATGATCAAGCGATTCTGGTTCTGGACAGCTGGATCCAACCGGAAAAGGACGACGAAAACCGTTCGCACAAACAACATCCATCAGCAAGGCACCATTTTCAAAACTACAAAACTAATGAAATATTCAACCAAGTTCCTCCTTCACCACCCCCCGCAGGTCCAGGTCCCGCAATATCCAACAGGGAAAGGGGGCTGATTGGTCAACCACACATGCACACACGCGACCGCCACAACCACAAACACCGTGATAACCGTTGTCTGTAAACTTCCGACGCCCGGAGACCCTTAATGACCCGACACACGCCGACGACTCCTGGACTGGCCAGGAAAAACAGAACATAAATATGATTACGGAAAGTTGCGCGTCGCGCGGTCGGGAAAAGCTAGCGAGGGTTTTCAAAGGGTCGTAACACGTGGAAAAATGAAATATTTCCAAACCCTTCCATAGGACCTTTTGAAACCTTACGCGAGAAAATCGTGAATACACCTCTACCGAAAAAGACGAAAGTCCTTCTCGGCATCGTTTTTACTCGCTCCCACTCTCTCTCTCTCTCCGCACGATTGAGCACGGGAAGGCGGATAGTGACCGGTCCGCCCCACCAGGTCACTTCAGAGTGTAGTAACCGAACGATGGCAGCACTAAAAAATGACCAAACGACCACCGACCGAACCGGAGAATGGTGAACAATGTATACTTAATGTGCCTAACGTATACAGTAAGTGAACGAGCGCGCGTGGACAGCTTCTGGTGGCAAAGGGAAAACCCGCCGGACTCAACTTTGCTCTCTGGGATCGATTATATTGGCGTGGTTGCCAGCGGAAGAAAATAAGGAACGGTTTGGCGTTTTCGGAAAAGTTGTTGGTGATGGGAATTTGTAAATTCTTGTTTTAACCTTTAAATCTCTTTTTTAGCTTTTTGTTTTTCCATTTTTTAAGCACATACCTAAACACAACCAAACCATCAACTTTAACGACCCACAGGTCTTTTGAGGTCTCTATTGCAAGTTTCTGATCGAACCTAGGAGTTCAAAAGGCTTGAATGGAGAGAGCAACCAAACCTCTTTTTACTCCAAAGGACCTTCCACCCCAGGATTCGAACTGACAATCTTTTATTTTTTCAAAAAACCTCTTGAGCTCGTGTTCCCGGAAACAACTTTGCCGAAGAGTGCGACAAAATTCATCAAAGTTGCAGAAATTATAACACCGCCGCTCAAATCATCAACGTTTGCTTCAAGCTCTTCTGCCAGCACTTGCCGATACAGCAGAAACGATTGAGGCAGGCGTCGTGCAGGCCACGGTGTATTTTTTCGATACCGCAAAGATAAAAAATTCGGTATGTCTGATATTTGGCACCGTGAAAGAAGGGCTCTTTCCCGACATTTTGCGGGGTCCGGCGAAATATTTCGTCGGGGGGTCTAGAGCAACTTTTTTTTTGAAGATTTATTTATTTATCAATTTTATTGGATATTTGTTCAAAAAAATCACAGAAAATCGGTGCATTCATGTTGGTATCACTCAAATTTCTTATGAATATGCCTTGGAGAATCTAAACAACTATATTTGACCAATATTTGACCTCCACTAAAAAAAAAACGAACCAAATTTAACAGATTTCTAGCATTCTTCGAAATTGCCTCAAAATCCGAGCTGAAAACCCCGAAACGACCGAGAGTTAATCTTTTCTTTGTAAAATTTGTCATGAAAATACAGCAACTCATTGCCCGGATACAAATTTGAGCATTAAACAATGCAAAACATGGATTATTTAATTAATAAGCTGTTTATTACCCAATAGGCTCAGAAAATTATTTTTTCAATCCTCTGCCACATAACACCATTACATTTTAAAACATTTTAGAATCAATCACATTGTGGAGAACAGTTTTCTGAACAAGTTCCATAAAAAAAGTATCAGTTTTGGTTCAATATAAGCAGAGATATGCCCAATTTCCTGAAATAAATAGTGCCTTTCTTCAAAATTTCTTAATTTAATTACCTTTCACATGATGGGCACTGCCTACTGAGTTTTGTAATGAATGCTTAGAATAATTCTCATGAATTTCGCCAAAACTTGTTATAATTTTTATGTTTCAATAAAATATTATCATCATAAAAAATATCTTAGTAGGCAGTGCCCATGATGCGAAAGGTAATTAAATTAAGAAATTTTGAAGAAAGGCACTATTTATTTCAGGAAATTGGGTATATCTCTGCTTATATTGAACCAAAACTGATACTTTTTATGGAACTTGTTCAGAAAACTGTTCTCCGCAATGTGATTGATTCTAAAATGTTTTAAAATGTTATGGTGTAATGTGGCACAGGATTGAAAAAAATATTTTCTGAACCTATTGGGTAATAAACAGCTTATGCAATCCGTGCGTGAGACCGGACGTAATTTTTCAAGGTGTCATTTTTCAACCCTAAAATAAATATTTGATTAACGGTACACATCAACCAGAGTTCTTGCACCCAGATTATTATTACAGACATTTATTATCTTCAAAACTAAGGGAATTATCAATTTATTTTTTTATTCATCCCCTTAGCTACTATTTCCAAAAAGGTTTACAACAAAATTTGCCAATTTTAATACTCAAATTATTTCAGGATTGGGTCCGTAAGTTCAACAATTTTGGAATAAGAAGACAACAACTTCCTTGGTTGCTGTGTGCCCTTAAAGAATACAAAGTTAGTGGAAATATACGGATATTTCGTTGGTAAATCTGTTGGTGGCCAGTGAATGCGATAGCAGTGAATGATCCTCGTGGATGACGCCCAGGAGACGTTGATTGCGGAAAATAACGGCGGATAAACAGCAACTGAGCAGCACTAAGTTACCAACGGTTAAAACGTCGTGTGGTTCTAGTCCTGATGATCCAGATTATCAGCCAGGCCAGGAGTAGCTTTCACCAACATCCCTCAAGATTTCACCGGAATCCAGGAAGTTGTTTGTTGTTTTGGTGACGTACCAGTTTCGTTGCCGGTAGTTCAGCAAATCGGGGGCAGAATTCCAAGAAGATTCAAGTGACATTTCAAGATCGATGATGCCGGATTTGAAGATTTCCGATTTGGTGAGATCGCTCCTTTTCTTATATCAAAATACACTGTCACTTATTCTAACATTCATACATTTCACTGAAGACAACTACGCCAACCATATTATATACGCGGTAGGGTGTTCCCTTGGTCGTTCGCTGTGAGTTGTGGATTGCCTGCTTCTCTAATGAAGGTTCGACTAGGGGGGCATGCTTATTAATTTCTCGTCGCTCCATACCCTCAGTGACGTGATGGGAGCAAGGGCGTCTATGCAAAGTGTCCCTACACCCGCTACAAATTTCCGGCGCTTGGGGTGGGAAGAGGGAAATCATTTTATTCTATGCGCCGGTATTTGTAGCATTAAAATTCGTGCAAAAAAACTTATGCACGTGGGTGTACAGATTACGGAGTAAAAGATGATCGAATTGTTCACCTAGCGCTCACATGTGTTTCGGGACCAAGTTGCCTGCGGGTATGGGGATCATACATACATACATACATACTATTGGGTAATAAACAGCTTATTAATTAAATAATCCATGTTTTGCATTGTTTAATGCTCAAATTCGTATCCGGGCAATGTGTTGCTGTATTTTCATGACAAATTTTACAAAGAAAAGATTTACTTTCGGTCGTTTCGGGGTTTCCAGCTCGGATTTTGAGGCAATTTCGAAGAAAGCTAGAAATCTGTTAAATTTGGTTCGATTTTTTTTAAGTGGAGGTCAAATATTGGTCAAATATAGTTGGTTAGATTCTCCAAGGTATATTCATAAGAAATTTGAGTGATACCAACATGAATGCACCGATTTTCTGTGATTTTTTTTGAACAAATATCCAATAAAATTGAAAAATAATCTTCAAAAAAAAAGTTGCTCTAAACCCCCCGACGAAATATTTCGCCGGACCCCGCAAAATGTCGGGAAAGAGCCCTTCTTTCACGGTGCCAAATATCAGACATACCGATTTTTTTATCATTAGCTTGTTCTAAAAAACACACCGTGAGGCTCTTGTAACCAACCAAGCTGATGGTGCTGCCAGAAGAACTAGAAGAAAAAAGTGATATTTTGAATTTCTGCAACACTCTTTATAGTGAACGAATCTTGTTGCTCACTTCGGCAAAGTTGTTCCCCGGAACACGAGCCCAAGAGGTTTTTGGAAAAATCAAATAAAGCTAAGGGGCTCAAAACTGGCAAATAACAAATTGCACCAATTTTACGAGTTAAATCCCATTTAAACTTCAAAGTCAACTTCAAATTTAAAAATTTCGGAATTCGGTACACTAACTGAACATTGAGCACCATGCGTCTCCAGAATAATGTAATGGGAAATCATTTCGATGGAGAAACATGGAAAAACATGGTGTTATAAGTTCGATTAATATACCGAAATTCGATTTTTTTATATCTCAGAGATAGCGATAGATATTTTACGTAAAACATTCTGAAAGTAGATAGACAAA